>NW_008614016.1:0-14830 GCF_000691845.1 Merops nubicus | reverse complement strand
CTTTCCCTTTCCCTTTCCCTTTCCCTTTCCCTTTCCCTTTCCCTCCGTCTTCCTTTCTGTCTTTCTATCTTTCTGCCTGTCGTTCTCTTTCTCTTTGTCTCTCTTTCTGCCTTTCTTTCTGTCTTATGTCTTTCTTTCTGTCTGTCTCTTTTTCTGTCTGTCTGTTTTTCTTTCTGTCTGTCTGTCTTCCTCACAAAGAACCATTACAGACAAACCAGCATGGAATCTGAGCAAGGGAGAATTCAAAAGACATGAGGTACTGAAAAACAAAGTTCCCCATGGGGTGGGACTTACTCAAACACTGTGTTTAACAGATTGTTCCTGTTGGGGTAAAGCCATTCAGCTTGTTGCCCAGTAGTTTACCTCTCACGTTTACACTTTTAATATCAGTTATCTGCATAACATCTAAAATCATAGAAGATATGGCCCAAAATATAGGCCCAGAATTGGCAAAGTTTTAGATGTTAAGACACTATTAACACGAGTTCCTCATATTTAAAGTGTATGTGCAAAAGAAGAGCTGTGTTAACACCACGAATCAAATCTAGTTGCTGGAAGTCAGCAGAAGTATTTTGCACTTCACATTATATGGCAGGGATGCCCCTCACACCCCCGCAGGAATGCCCCTCACACCCCTGCGACTGCACGACATTGTCTTTGAGCCACTTCTGAATAAAAGCCGTGCACAGAGAGGTCAGTCAAACTCCTGTTCTGACCGAGGGCAGGGGAAGGTGTTCTTTAGTTACAAGTCAGTATATGAGTTAAAGATTAACACATTAACATGAGGTGAAGAGATTCCAAAATTTCCATGTGTTTTCTTCAGTCAGTAAAATGATCATTAAAAGCTAGATAGCTTATTTGATACTGACAAAACCAAAAAGCATAATCCCTGCTCACAATAACAACATCTGCTTATCTGACTCTGGTAACATCAGTACAAGCCTGACAGTACAGTTCAGGTTCACACACACTGTGCCCTAAAGAGGCATAAAGATTAAGAATAACCAAAACAAGCAGATCCTAAATAGCTTGATGAAGCACTGTGTTTGTTTGGATGCAAGAAAGCTGACACAAATAGGGACTTAAGCAAGTACACCACCACATTTTGTACAAGACCTTTTGAAAGGTGAGAAACAAAGAAGTCAGTCAGGTCTTAGTTGGTATGATGGTAAAATAAGTAAAAATAAAGTGTATTATGATAAACTGCTATTATCAAAGTTAAGCAAGTGATTTCTGTTACAAATCTGTCATTTGTATCCTATGGAAAAGATGTCTCAAAGTAGTACGATGTAATCACAACCACTGGAATGTAAAGAGGCCAAAAATAAATTGATAGTTGTCCTGCAGGAACAATGCTATCTACACTGATTGACAAGCTTTCACCACTGCTGCTTGTCTTAAAAAAACCCCAGAACTCATACTGTGCACAGTGTCAGCACTCAATTCCATATCTAACACAGTCAGTAACATAGCCTACTAACTTAAAATAAAATTTCAATTTTATCTTTCTATGGAAAGTACTATATGAAATGGCAACTAGTTGTTGCTTTGGAGCAATTACAGACGAAACCGACACCGAACCACCGAGAAGGCATTCCTTAGGCAGCACTGCAGCTTCTTCAGCTGACACCAAGAGGAAAAATAACCCATCCAGATTTTTTTTAATGTTCTGTATGTAATGATTTCATTATTTCTTCCAAAATTAAAATTCAGGGGATATTATCTATTTAAGCCCTTAAAGTTGCAAGTAAAACTGGGGAAATGTTATGTCCAACATTCCTGCATACTCCCTTGGAAATTTCCAAGAGCAGCAGAAAATCCAGTGCAGGCTGCTAGGCTGGCTGCCATGGAAACAGACAGTGCTGGAAACAGGGCCCTTTCCTTTAAATTAAAAGCTGTTACACAGAAAGCCTCCATTTCTTTCTGCCAGCTTAAAACTGCTTTTGTGCAGCCAAGGTCTCTAACATGTTAAAGGCTGAAACCCAGAGCAGCAGACGTTAACAACAGACGTCCTACTTGCAATGAAGTGCTGCTGCAGCAGGTGAACTATTCTGTTGTATCCTTGACCTAGAGTAATTTATAACTAGGCATTTGGCATCAGGACTAGAGCATTAATATGAGTTTATGAACAGCAGGATGGTAGTAAAGTAGAAGAAAGTTATTTTTTTCAGCTGTTTAGGTAGACTATACAAGTGATCTAAGCTTGTATTAGAATTCTGGACCAACCTCAAAGCACAGGGCAACAGTTATGGAATTGCAGAAATTGATTATCAAGTACTTAACTCTATGCCTCTTTCAGTTGTCACCCTTGCACCCCCAAACTTATCTGCTTGGACTTAAAAGTCTATATGGCATTTTCTACACAGCATTATTTACATTAATTTCCCAGAGATAGAAGCTTTGCTTTCTTTTGAATCGTGACTGTTTCTCCCTGCACTCTATATGGGGTGTTGTACTCTATTTATAATTCATTAAATACTTTATTGAGATAAAACCAGTAAATCTTTTCAACTAATATTTGTTCTGTGAATAAAACTAAAAATTTAATAAACTGAATAAAGAGGAGGTGACACACAAGGTACAGGTTCAGGAAGGTTACAGAATATGGTAGTAATATTGATGCACCCAGCATCACTCATTCCACATATGTCCATAAAGTCACAAATTTGGTAACATAGGATTCTTTTCATTTATGTGGCATGTCAAAGAAGGAAGAAAAGAGAGGGAAAAGCCATGAAAATATTTAGCTACCTGCAGTTTGGTGGAAGTGATTCTAAGGAAGTTGTACAGCATTTTAAAGATAAAATGCATTTAAAACTGTGGTATTCACATCCCAGCAGCCTGAAGATGGTCATATAGTATGTTAAATACTCTCAGTCTTAAAAGAAAAATAAGTCATCGTTAAAGAAATCAGACATCATCTAAACATGAGTAAATATGTTATATTTGGTTCAGTCTTTAAAACTTTCACATGCCAGGGTATCATTTAAGAAAAGAAAGTATTTTATTTATTTTTACTTGTTTTTTATTAAAAAATCTCCTATTTATTTTTATATGCTTTCAATGTTATTTTTTACCATTACTGTATATGTGATCTTTCTGCTAAGACTGTAGCCAAAATAATTTTAAAGAGTGAAACAGCCTCTGATGTGTACTCATTTTAAGCAATTATTCAGTCACACTTTCATTTCAGCTTAGAAATATTCTGGATAAATGTAGAACATGTGAGTGGAGATTACTGAGGGTCATTTAAGATAATCTCTATAGAATTGTGGAGCAAAACCCCACAGGACCTCCAAATCTTTTAAATTATACCACTGTGTTTTAAAGCTTTTTTCTGTAAGCCAGTAATGATGTACTCATAACTGTTTCCAGAAGTAACATCATCATTCTGAAAGCAGAAAATGAAAAGCTAGATGGGAAAGACAGCAAAATGTAAACTCAACATTTAAAACGAAAATATAAAGCATAACAGTATAACTAGCTGAGAAGTTTAAATGACTAGGATATAGGACAATCTGTATTGTATCCTATTGCTATGGAACACGTTGCTTAGAAACAAGCCAGAACATAAATGAGCCTCCAAACAATTTACTGGAGTGTCTGCTGGCAGGGATGTATATATATGCATGTACATGTAAAATGCAAAATCTATACTTTTCACAATTTTGTTTAAAACTCTAAAATCAGAAAGATCACTACTATCTTGGCTGGAACGTCTGAATAAGCAAAAGCTTACATTTCAAGTATTCTCTAAAACTACATACCTTAAGTATATTAACAATAACTACATTTTCTAAATCTGCAAGTGCTCCTCTGCTTATTATAGTCTTGTTTTGTTTTTTAAAATAAAATATTTGCATTTTCTCAAATACAACTAGCAGCCAAGAAGCCTTCTGTCAAGGGACTCATGAACCGCGGGTTTAAATTCTACATCTACTACAGACTTGCTTTGGGATAAATTGGAGTATATTACACTGAATGATGACAGATGATTTCCAGCCAAGCCCTCTCAAGAAGGCATTACTTCCATTTTCCATGCATTTCCTAGGCACAGTAGAGCCAGCAAACAAAATGCATACCCAAGCAGATCCTCCAGCTCTCGAGATTACCCATTAATTCAGAACACCGAGGAAGGTGGGTTTACACTAAGATGCCCAACTACAAACTGGGATGTAAGCAATGGCACTGCATCAACTCTGTCTATGGAGACAACACCACGAGATTTCTGCAGATGCCTGCTCAGTGGATGAGTCAGATTGCCTAGTGACAGGGAAGCTGCTGCATGATGAGGGACTTTGCATGAAAAAGGTTGAGGTACACGTGTTTTGTTGGATACTTTGTGAAAGGAAAGAAGAAACCTCCAGCATAGAAACAAAACAGACACTGGTTTCATAACTTAATATGATCTAAGACAGGATTACTGATGAAAAGACAATGGTCTTTCCCTCCCATGAACCTCAGCTGCTTCTGTTGCATCAACATTGGCAATGATGCAGCCTGCCAGGTCAGTGCTCTGATCTGGCTGAAAACCAACACTATTGAAAGAAATAGTCTTCAGCAGTACCTGTTCACTGATCCTACTCTCTTCAGGGCTGCATAATTACTAATACCAACACAAGCAAGAGGCTGCCAGTAAGCAGGGGAGGGCTGGTTGAGACTACACCTACGTTTGGCAGCAGCAGTCCTAATCCTAACCTCTTATAAAACATTTAAGAAATTTTGAAAGTGTCATAGCAAATTTTCTTAGAATTCTTGGTTACCCACTGTATCCTCTAATTACAGGTTACACACAAAATCAAATTAACACATTGTAGCCTTGGTTTATAAAAATATTTAAGCATGTGTTTATTATAATGGCATTACCATATATTTATTATTCATTTAAGTGCTACACTGAAGAACAAAGTTTTGCAAAGTAAGTGCTGATTGACTTGTAAGCCACACAATTATCCCGGTGTCATTAAAGAGACTCTTTATGGTAGATACATAAAGTTAACTCACAGGATCAGTACACTGAATTGATAGTGCTTCCTTATTAACTAACATGACAGGACTGATACTTTTTTTCCCTGTATTTTTCTCATTATCTCCATCTCAAGAAACACATCTGATAAACTGCATATAAATACCTCTAAACACCATATAATAAAACTTAAAAAAGCTTTAAAAAACCAAACCAAACCAATCCACAACACAAAAAAAGTGCCCAACCCCAAACAGCAAGCCAACAGTAGGATCTTAAAGTCTGACATGCCACCGCAGGAGAGCAGTAGAGGTCAAGAGTATCAACAAGACAACATGCCAGCAATAGCAGGAAATCTGTTAAATAAACAATTCTCATGCATTATTGATTTGATTGCAACAGAGGAAGGGAAGAAATCCTTCCTGACTAAATCTGGTAATCTGTTAACCAGGCAGCATGGAGACATTTCCAGTAAGCACCTGAGAAATCCCTGTGCTTCACTCATTCCACCCTGTATCCTGTTTCTAGCATTTGCCAGTCTCTAATTCCTTACAAAAGAGTAAAATTAAAAAGCAATACAAATCCTGGAAGGAAATTATGTTTCAAGGTGGAAAGAAAATTTCCTTCCTCATTAGTTTGTCTTCTGCATTGTAACTTTTGGGCAACTGGTAACTTTGAAGCTCAGACTCATGTATGAAAACTAGCGTGCAAACCAACTGGGTTGCACCAATCTCTTTTTAAATCCCACCTGAGATAGCACTATACTGATTTTTTTCCACCAATTTAATACTGTATCTTTAAGAGTTCTGCAGGTCATAACCTCTTGCAGGTTCTCATCAATCTTTATATTAAAATGATTCAGAGTGCAATGCAAGACTTCCTAAATTCACTTAATTTCCCACTTAGAAACCTTCTAATCTGCAGCCTAGAAATATTTTTAATATATGCACGGTTGAAGATACTGACTCTTTCTTGCTACACGTATACACAGGGATGGCCTGGTTTCATTTAAGGCTTTTCACTTAAATTTTTAAAATGTTTTGGCCACTTACTTGACATTAGAAGTTAATGCTACATGAATTTCTGAAAAAGCTACCTAGCCTCAGACCAAAACGTAATTTTAGTTTCTTGCTCATACAAAAGGTAATTTTTATAAAACAGATAAAATTAAGAACTGTTTTCAGAGAACACACAATAAATAGCAATAACATATGAGTTTGTTTACAGGAAAGCAGGGTAATTAAGAGGATTTCCTCCTGTGCTATAGGATGATATACATGCTAAGAGCATCCTTTAGCCTAAGCAAGGAAAAAAATTAATCCTTGTAATCAAAACTTCCAATACCCTAATATTAATTTGCTGAAGGCAGTGTTGGAATTTTTGTTTCTATCAAAATTCTCTTTCCTTATAAAGAAATACTACGTAAAAAAAAGGGACTGCACCTAACACTCATAAAGTACTCATTGTTGAAATAAACACACTGTACTATGTCATGATTTTTTGATTTATCAAACCTGTGCAAAATAAATTATTAAGCAAAGGCTGTAACAGCTTTTAACTTGACCTCTATGTATTTAATCTGGCTTTGCCTACAGAATGACAATTTACTTTTTTCACTTTTAACCGTTCATCGATGGTATTCATAAGTATTTTGATGATTCAGATGGCAAAACCAGTCATATCATCATTTAAATTAAAGGGAAAAGAAAGGAAAAAAAAAGAGACAGAATGCCACAAGCTAATTTAGAATATACTGCTCTGTAAAATAAGAAGTGCTTTAATGTTATTTATAGTGTTATTTAAATAGGAAGAAATTAACAACTGCAACCAAATTTTTAAACAACTGCAAAATACTTAACCATGTGTTTTATAACATTACAAACAGAAAAAGTGAAGCTCTGTTTTAGTCTCTTTAGATGCAAATCAAGCAGATTTGCAATGTTTTAAACAATTCATTCTATATACTACAAGAAAGAAAACGTTTTTTTTTCCTAAGCTTTGGTAAAAGGGAAGGATGGAAGAGGAGAACCTGTAGTCATTCCTGTTTTTTAAGAGAGGGTCATTATTTTAACTATTAGGTTGCCAAACTCGAGAGATAAAAGGATAAACAATATTCACTGGGGAAAAGTGAAAATGGAGAACAGAGGAAAGGAAGCAAAGATGGTGACTGTGGAAAACAATTATATCTTCTTCTATGCACTGAATAATTTAAACTCTAAAATATTCATTAATACAGACTGTCCCATAATTGCAGGTGTTTTTGCTACTCTGACAGACCATCACTACTGTAACATACATTCTTTCATCCACTTTCTACATAACTGACATACTCAAAGAAGACTGAAGATAAAAATTACCGTCATTATTTATTAGGCCACCTACATAATCCACTATGCTAATTTTTTTACATCTTTCTCCCCTTTAATTCTTCGTAGCTTAGGTTAATTAGGGTTTTTCACTACAGTTTTTCCCACAACAGTACGGTCACTCCCCTGTCCCTCAACTTCCTCGGCTTCTTCCTTCGTCCCGCTGCCCCGCAGCGCTCCAGCGGCAGGTTTAACCCGCCCTGGGGAGGCGCAAGGCAGCCATGGAAAAGGAGCCACTGCTGGCCCCTCTCTCCAGTCGCTGTTTGTCAATGGCCCTTTCCCGCTGGAAAGGAAGGAGAACAGTTACTGCTCAGCCACAGCCCAGCGCATCAACACTCAACTTCCTGTCATCTGCCCTTCCAGTGAGACCTTTGGTATCAGTACACTACATGAAAAACAGTGTTTGCTGTAGCCATGACTTACAGCTAAGTAAAGGGTTTTTAAAACTAAACTGTCAGTTAATTAATTAATGCATATGGGCTACCTTTTTGCCATTTTAAACATTAAGAACCAAATTTAAAGACAAGCAAAACCCAGCATCTAAACTCTGAGAAAGGCCTGATCTCATGTAGAAGGAGGGAAAACAGCAGTCTTGCCACAAACCAGGGAAGAAATCTCTGAACCAGCACACAATTCAGAGGCATCTGGAGTAAAAGCCAAGTCAGGGTGCTGTACAAGGAAAGAAGGAATTTTGTCTACTGGAAATACAGTTTGTTTTTGATTAAGAAGTTGGAGTTTGAGTCTTGAACTGCAAAGAGCCTGGCATGTCAATGTACTAGTTAAACTGTTCCGTGCTGGGCTGGCAGCTGACCTCAAGAGGCCTTGTTCTTCTCACCCTTACTTAACACAGGCCAGCTAGAAGAATACCTCCAGCTAGAAGGAGTAAGACAGCTTCCATGTCTCAGAAGTATTATTGCCACAGCCTAACAAATATTACTTTAAATGAGTCTGGTTTAGTATCATTTGTCAGCTTGAGGTAACGCTCCAAACATTCTCAGACTATTGCTATTTTAGAAACTAATTCTTGTGCATTATATCAATTTAATGCACTATCTAAACCAAATTATTTAAGGAGACATAATATAGTTTGAAAAGCATACATCTGGAAAGCAGAGTTAAATCTAAGTTAAAGTATGAGGGGAGAAAGGAATTCTAGAGAAAGCCAGTAGCTGAAAAAAACACCGTTGAAAATGAGGCAGTAATACATAGCTAAAATTAAAGGTTTGTTGGGTTTCATTTTTAATAGTTTCATTTAATAATGTTTATTTCATTATGTTTATTTCAACAGTGACATTTTGAAGCATTTTGTGCAATATTTACAGGACAATTTCAGAGTACTTCAGGAATTCAGCTCTAAATGATACTCTGAGAAGGATACTTAATCACTCTCCTTGGTTCATACTGTGATTTCTATCAAACTATTATCATTGTTATTTTAATACTCACGTAAGTACCAAATTTAGCTTTTGCAATTTTTTTTTTTAAGAGGGAAAACAATACCTCATTTAATGTACAAAAATTCTTTGTGACATACAGCATTACACCACAAATACTGGTGAACTGAATCTGCCTGGTACTTCTGCATTTTCTGTGCCCCAACCAGCAAGTGACTGACCTTCCTTGAGACTTTTCTGGCTGTTCACCTCAAGGCATTCCTTCTCCTTCAGTGGTTTAACATCTCCTGCAGGTAAAATCTCGGAAAAGCCCTGTTGCTGCTTCTTGGAGCTATCGATCATGATGAGAATCCTTTAGAATGGCAATATCCAGCATAGGAAAAAACCCAGAATTTTTTCACCAAGCAGGACGCTGCTGTCCCGAACGCTGCTTCCAGGTCCTTTCTCCTGATAAAGAATCAATTACGCCTTCGTGCAGCCGAACGCAGCCGCCATCCTCCGCTGGCTAGGCTGACCTGCAGTGTGCTCCGGCTGCTTCGGAGCCTGTAACTCGCTCAGACGGCAGGCACAGAGCATGTGAAAGGCAACTCCCCAATCCCACCTCTTTTCCCAGACAACCACTCCCCCTTTTCCTTTAGTTACGCTTGCTTCCTCTGCACATTCGTGTTTCAATATGCAGCTTGATGGTCAATCATCTGACAAAGAATGAGTCAAGCAGTTAAAAATAAAACCAGCAGTTGCTGAAGGAGCAGCGTTCGCTGATACCTAAGACACCACTGCTGAAGACTCTCTCCCTTTTCCCCTTTCCTTCTCCCTTCCCCCACTGGTCTGAATACTGCTGCAGGCAGCAGAAATACTTTATCTTTGCTTGACTGGCACATTCATTACTCATTAAGGTTCACCAGTAAGCAAAGCTGCACATTGGCATTTGAAAAAGTTACGCGCAGGGACCTTCCCACCCACCCCAGCCCCAGGTCTTGTTTCAGAGACATTTATCTAGCAGAGTTAAGTGGGAAAAACAGTGATTACTTCCATGTCTTTCCTCGAAGTATAAGAGCAATTCTGTTCCTTGTTGTAAATACCTAAACCCCAAGTATTTTATTATTTTCCTTTTTGGATAACAGTTACACATCTCATTTTTCCCAGCAGTTTTCAGAGTATTTCCTCCCACAGCTTCTGTTCTGCCATTCTTTTGAGCATATCCCATCTATTGTACCAGAGTCACCAACTTCAGTGTCAACCTGGAAGATTTAGGGAAATGCATCCTCCTCTAATAGTCTGGCATTGGCCATGAAAGAACTGCAGACTACACTGCATTTCACCTATTTAGAAAATAAACTATACATGATTTTAAGTAGTCACTACACATCAACAAGTAACTCTAGCAGGTACATTTTCCTTTCCCTTTGGCCTAAAAATCACCTTGCCTCTTCTTGCCTCTTCAGATCTTTCTACAAGACAATCAACCACTGAACACCAACTCTTCACCTTAATACTACAGTCCTGAGCAAGCAACTAGTACTGTTGGGTGTGGGGCTATGTAAGACAGACAGCAGAACTTTAAAGCCTCTCTCCCTATCTTCCTGCTGCTGGGAGAATGGAGACCTATATCTACTCAGAACTGCAGGTTCAAGGGAGACATGAGCTTACTAGGCCATACCAACTTCTTGACATCTAAGGAGCTGAAAATACAAGAAAAAGTCCTGCAGCGTAAATTATTTGAGGCAGCTCTCCAAGCCTAAAGATTTGTTGTTTGCAATCATTTGTATAAAAATTATAAGCTTAAATTAGATTTTGCTTAAATATGAATTATAGACTATTCCTATACATCTGCTTTTGCAGTGACTTTTACTGAATACTAGAAAAAAAATTACTGGGGAAGAACTCCTTTATAAATCAAATGAACCTCCTCACTGCCTGCAGCTGCAACACTTACTACGCATAAGAAAAAAGTTACTTGAGAAACTCCACACACTCAGAAAAAAAAATAAATCCAGATAAACAGAATACAAACATATGCTGCTTAAAAAACCTATATGAAAATCTGACACAGTCAATAAACAGAATCTGTTGCATTATATCATTGAGTATAAGTGATAACTTGTAGTGATAAGGCTTCAAAGAAAAAAATCATGACAATGTTTCAACATATCTATGAGAAAAGTCTAAAATTCTGAGACAGTTTCATAGCCACCTAGGGGCATCTTGCTGTTGCTAGCTCAGTAGCTGTGGTTGCAGCTCTGTAACATGGGAAAAGTGCATGGGTTTCTAAGTGACCTTCTCACTTTCCAAGGAACTGTACTAGCGGGAGCAGAAAGGCTCTTAGCTGGTTAGCTCATTCAAGCACTAACATCTGCAAACTAACTCCTGTGTTGTTCAGGAGTGTCCTCTGGTCACAAGCAGGTCCCAGGTGAATCGAGGCAAAGTGCCTCCTCCTGATCCCCAGAGGGCCAAGCCACCTGCCATTTAAGAGCTCCCTTTTCCCTGCTAAATGAACTAAATTTATAACTCTCCTTCACATATGTTCATAATGGTTCACATATGTTCTTACCTTTGATTGCTAAAGCCCCATACCTATTTCTCAGATTTACTTACACTTTCAAGAATCTGATAGTAACTTTTTAAGCCTTTGCAAAATAGCACAAGCTCTGCCATCAGCAACCAGCAACATGTTGCTACTTTAAACATACTTCCTATGTTTGGATAGTATCTGTCTAGAAGGTCATTGTTTTGACAGATAAAACCTACTTTGTACAGCAGTCACTTCCAAACAAAAATGTTTGAGGTCTTTCAGTTCTACTCAGTTTGAATGCTCTTGTGTTCATTTTCTAGAAAGCAGCTGGAATTTGGATTGTCATTTGAAATTGATGGCGTTAAAAAAATCAGCCCAAAAACATGTTCCAAATTGCTAAATTTTCACCTTTTCTTTCTGTTGCTATGTACTTAAATACAGGAGGCTTTGTGATAAAGGATAAAGCACTACTCATTTACAAAGTAAATGTTGGATGTATGACCTCTCTGATTTGAACACGTACCTGTTTTCAAAGAGCTATTTTTAACAGTAGCTAAATAACACTGAGGATCACACACAAATATATGAGCTAGCAGTAAAACTGTGGCTGAAACACTGGTTTGTATCAAACCACAAAACATAATTGTCTTTCAGCTAAAAGAAAATCTTAAGCCATTATGTTGTGTCATTTAGTCAGAGGTTTCAACCCAATGACAAATAGCATCAGTGTATCAAAACCAGAAGTTGAAGTACAAGATACACAAGCTTTTTGTTTCAATAGAAAGTAAATCTCTTGGAATTCTCATCATCTTCAGAAGATGGAAGTACCTCTTATTTTAATTTCAATTTTTAAAAGCTTTATATATTGTATACAAGTGGGTGAAAAGAAGAAGAAAGGGTTCAGAATGGAACATCACTGTCAGTTCCATAAACCAGACTCCAGTAACATCTCATTTAATAGCAGTGTATTGCACAAGACTTTCATGGACATGTTTGATTTTTAACTAAGGTAATCAGTTTTTTCTTTCCATGCTCATGCAACACAGACTTTCAAGTGTTCTCCCAACCTTCAGCCTCCAGGAAAAGCATTATTTAAAAAGAGGAAGTGCCCAACAGACATGCACCAAAAATCACAAGCTACAGGAGGAAACAATGCAGCACCATTGTACCCTCCACAGTGTCTGCTTGTCTGCCACTCAGAATAGACTCCTTATCTTTTTAAGTATCAGTGATCTGGTGAGTGAGATCAGGACCTGTGAGCAACTTCACCACCTCATTGAACATGGAGTAACTAAACAACAGTAGCTTTAACAGTTCATTCCAACTTTCACATCATATGGAGCTCACTTCTTTGTGATCCCATAAGAAAACCCCAAACCCTACAGATGAATTTAAACTCTAGACTTAAAAAAACCCCAAAAACAAAAAAAACACCAGCCCACGGTATTTAACCAATTTAATCACAAGATTTTGAAATGGGAAAAAAGCTTAAATACTCCAAGATTTATTTCATCTTAGCTTCATGCACACCTTGATCAGTTTCTTGGTCCTTTATATTGTGTCAGGAGAATGCAGTTCCCATCATGGTGTCGTAGTTTCTTCACAAAGAAAAATTGTGTTCTGACTACACAAACAAAAACATTAATTTAAATAATCCCTGTTATAATTTATTCTATTACTTTTTTAAACAGCAAGAATGTTACTTCAAACTGTTAACTTCAGGGTTTTTGTTTGGGGTTTTTTGTTTGTTCTTCCTGCACCCAGTTGCCAATTACAATAGATTTCTATTCTGCCTTCTTGTTTTGTTAACAAAACAAACAAACAAACAAAAATCTCTACCAGTACATAAGCGCTTTGCTTCAAACTCTTAAGACATTTGTCAAAGAACTCAGCAGTAAATCTCAGACAAATGGTCTTATGCTTGTATTTAAGATAAATATACAGAATCCAAGACATTCAAGTCCCTCATCTTCATATTCTTTTAGTAGTAAAACATCAACTATATCTTTCTAATTTTTCTTTCAAAAAGTGAAATGAAAAAATTTGATTAATTTTTGAAACAGCATTCTGTACTATGCTGTGACTAAGGAACTACCGTGTAAGGACTGGAGACTTCTGCCTATATTCTCCATCCTTGTTGGTAACAAAGACCTAAACAACCCTAATTACTGTCACCATCTACTTCAGTTACTCTTCCCAGAAAAATCCCAAACACTTACAGTAATTTCAGATTTGTAAGTCTGCATGTTCTGCTTCTCTTCTCCCACTAAAACCCACACACATTTCCTTTAAGGGAGGACATGTATTGGCAGGATTCACTGTTTAAATGAAAAGTCCCTACCATTCAGCCTCACCCAGATAGACATCTAAATAAATTAGTACTTTTAAAGCATTTACATAAAATATATTAAAAATATTTTTATATTTAAGATTAATTGTGCATATATAATTTTTAAGAGGACAATATTTGGTCATCCCCCATACTACGTATGACTTGCAAAAGGTATATAAAAAGTACTGTCCATCAGTTATCACTTCTGTTTGCCTACATTACCTTCTTGTAGCAGCTGTATCACAAGCTAACGTTTCAACAACACATGAAGCTAGGATTTAGTTCTATTTAAAACAATTACACAGTGAAATTTAAAATTAACTCAACATTCTTTCTAGCTTCGCATTTAGTTGTCCACAAGGAATTTCAGGGGAAAAAAAAGTCAGAATAAGACAGTTTGATCAAGAGATCTCTTTAAAGGAAAACATACTTTCTGTAACTCCTGTAATCACTCAAATGCCAGGCCCTCTAACAGGTTCCTTTCACATATACCAGATACCTTAAATTGAGTCAGTCACAGGTCATGTCTCCCATGTTAATCTCTTCACAATAAGCAGATAATTAAAAAAAAAGTAAATCTATAAATCAAACTGAAATGATGGAATGTTTGTTTAGAAGTTTACCAAATGGAATGACCCTGCTGGAATTCTTTCATGTAGCCTGTGAAAATGTCAGAATATATTCCATTTAAGAGGTCACAGTCCCTAGAGAGCTCTGAGTTTTGGCCTGTATGTCTTTTCACATGCTTTAATATTTGAAAATTGTTCCTAGTAGACACTGACTGATGCCCTGGGAATGCTAGGATTGTGGGAACTGGCAGTACCAATGACAAAGACAGACTTACTGGGAAATCAGTACCTACTCAGTTCGCTCTCTCATCTCATAACAGATAAGACAACACTCAAATACTTACAGGGAGACTAAAAGAATCCACATGTTAAAAGGCATTTGTTTTTTCTACTGATACGGTTTGTTAGAAAAAAAAATAAATCAACAACAAACCAAAAACAAACTCCTGCAAAAAAAACCACAGCAGCCCCCAAAAAAACCCAACACACAGGGACAAATATATATTAATCACAATATGCTGTGTGTTCTTAGAAAGGATTGTTTAGTAGAATATTTGCACTGGAAGTTCCATGGGCCATTAACACCTTAAAGCAAAGACAAATCCCAGCACTGCTGAGGTTGGAAGCAACCTTTTGTGCCCAGTCAGATTTTTAATATCTCCATGGATGGAGATTCCACAATCTCTCTGGG
>NW_008614015.1:0-32551 GCF_000691845.1 Merops nubicus | reverse complement strand
GGATTCTATGATTCTATGAAAATTATTAAATCTCTTTGTTCTAAATTTCCTGCTCTGCTTGGCTATAATATGGATACAGAGAGGCACATTTACATTAAAGAGAGAGGGGAAGTGGGTTCTCTGGATATTAATCGTTCCATTTTACTTTGTTTCAAACCTTATCTTGTGGAAAGAGTACACACTGCTGTCATTACAGCTGCATACAAAAATACAAAAAGGCTACATGGATATTTAATGATTTTTTACATTAACATGATAAACCAATTACTGAGACTAACCACAGATTGCATCTGATATACAGATTTCACATGAACTAAAAATCAGAGGAATACCATAGTGCAAGAAGCCTTCAAGGACAGGAATTCTAGGCTGGGCAGTTAAGTTTTGAGCTGCTCTAGTAATAAGCCTCATGTAGGACAGAAACAAGAAATGAGAAAATTACAAAAGGAAGGAAAAGCAAAATGATAGGGGAAATTGTTATTTATCACAGTCTCAAATTTATCCACTTGTTTTTCTTGCTAATACAAACCTTTTTTTAACAAGCTAAATTTGAGTATCTAGTTCAAGCTATTTACCTCATAGCTACTCTTTTCTAATCTCATAGCTACTCTTTTCTAATATGCATAATCAAATCCTGGAAATTAAGGTCTTGAATCACCTGCTGCTGCTGGAGAAGATTTCCACTCTCTCTGGCACTGTCAATAGCATAGTCAGAGCTCAGAAAGAGACACTAGCATGTAGATCCTCTGCATCACATGCAAGTGTCTCATTTTTTCTCTTGGTTGTTACAGGAAAGGACAACTTTTCCATCTTCATGCTACAGTTCTGACCCATTGTTTTGGTGTCTTTTGTATAAATTCCTGAAAACAGAACATTTTGAAAGTACTGAAGCAATTTTTCTAAATAATACCAAAATAAACTTCTTCCACTTTCCAAAATATTTTGGATGTTTTTAAAAGAAGTCTGCTTTGACATCTCCAGATAGTTTTTTTAATATTTTCTATTTGACCGAAACTGAGTGCTGATTCCTACCCAAATTCACAAGTAATTTTTGCTGCAAGTTGCCATGGTGTAAGTGTGACATAAGGTGTCTGACTCTCATCTCCCACAGTGTTCGCAGACATGTGGCAGTGGTGTTCAGAAGCGAGATACACTTTGTAAGCAGCGCCTGGCAGATGGAAGCTTGATAGAGCTGCCAGAAACTTTCTGCTCCACACCAAGGCCAGTTATCCAACAAGCCTGCAAAAATGAGGATTGTCCCAATGAGTGGCTTCTTTCTCACTGGACAGAGGTATGGTGTTTGATACATGAGTATTGTGCTGTTCTTGGCAATGAAGCTTCTCAGTCACTTGGAATAGAGAAGCCAAATGAGCTCAGACTTCACAAAGCATGTTATGCCCAGTTTTGTCCTGTAATCTGTCCTTATCATTCTGGTAGGACACTAGCTCAACATTCCTCTTCGGAGATTGCCTCCACAGATGTGGTTCACCCATCCAGACAAACCATTAGGACTTCCCTTCTGGTGTAAACAATAAATCCCTGCCTCTGTCCATACCTGTGCTTGTGTTCATCCAAGGCATCAACAAAGAGCAAACTTTACTCCCTCTTGCTGAATGTGTTTTCTTCCCAAAGCCTGGCTGTTGAATGTCAATACTTGTTTCCTCCTGGGGCCCCTCCAACTTATTGCTGTGATGCAGAGCAGAAAGAGATTCCTGCAGGCTGCTATAACCATTACAAACCAAGCCTCTTTCACTCTAGGACACAGCTTTTGCAATGTTAGCTAGCTACTTCCTTCATTCAATTTAGAGATGGCAAAATAAATGCACTCTACTGAAGTCTCTCACACTTCACCAGGCTCCCTTTCTGACTCCATATGGTTTAAGAAAAATTCCCTTTATGCTTATGACAGTATAACTGAAAATATAATTTGACCTTTTAATGCCAATAAGCATGAAAATCATTCCCCATCTTGCAATCTCTGCCACCACTCTTCAAGTTCTTTCATGGAAGAAGGTGGAAACAGTCTTAGCGATTAAAGGAACATGTCACCTCACAGAGTGGTCCCACCTGGACTCTTCATATGTTGAATTACCTTAACATTTTACTCAAATAAGGGAATGTTCTCATGGAGTGTGCTGCCAGAAGACACATAGCTATTCTGGCAGTGAAGATTGTGACTGTAGTCCAAATCTGTCCTACTTCACAAGAAGTTGCTCCATGGTTATGTTGACATCTGTACAACTCACATTTCTGCATATTGGCATTTATTAAAATCTCATTTCACTCTCTCCTCATTTCACTGCTATGTTTTTGCTTCTCTTATCCTTATGAGCCTCTTGTAATGCTGCTATTTTTGCTCTTCTTATCCTTGGTGAGTTTTCTCCTCCTCTCTTCATCACCTATTCCCATTACCACACAGACACCTACATGTAACAGAAGTGCATGTCTATCTTTGTGCTACTAACTTTAAAGCACTCAATCCACTTTCCAGCACCTTTACAGACTGCTGCCTGGGTCCTAGTGGAATGACACACCTGTATTCTCACTTTCTGTGATGCTGTATACATAAACATGACATAAAATAAGCATGCTGAATTCCATCAAACAATGCCCACCTGTGCACTGAGCACCACAGTCTGGTATTAAAGTGTTTAATACTCCTTTGTCTAAGCCATGTGGCAAGTACCAGGGTAAGGTAACTTAATGGTATCCAAAACAGTCATACGTTTATTTTTTCTAATAGATCTGCAACAGTAAAGCTCAAAGAAAAGTTTAAGCCAGATTTTAGCAGAACTGGATGTATCTGTGAAGTGCAACTCAATGTAGTCTGCTCTTGGCTGTGAGCTTGGGTTTTTCCAGGCAGCAGACACAGATATAGAAACAAAGATTAAAGACAGGCTTTGTACGATAGCACAGTACCTTTAAAACAAGGGACACTGAGAGAAAGAAAAAAAAAGCTAAAGGGACTGTGGGAAGTTTCAAAGCCTCAAGAAACAGAAAATACTTCATGTTTCATCTTCCTACTGTGCCTGCACTCTGTATAACTGAATGACCAGGTGCTGCTCTGCTTTATTCCACTGCGACATTTTGAAAGCTGTAACTGATCTGTATACCATGTTATGAGTATGCAATGTGGATATGGGAGGTGAGAGGGTGTGTGTGACAAGGAGCACCCATTTGCATTTAATACACTTTGTTCATAATGTTTCTTATTCTGTTCCTAGTGTTCAGTGAGCTGTGGAGAGGGCATCCAGAGCCGAAATGCCATTTGCAGAAAGATGCTGAAAACCGGGGGGTTTGTCATCATCAATTCCTCACTGTGCTCACCTTTGCCATTCTCATCCTTGATCAGACCCTGTGCACTAGGCACCTGTGCAAGTAGGTGGAAAAGGTGTTTGGGAGTGTCTGGGGAAAGGAGCCTTGGATGTCCATCACTAAGAAATCCATACTGTCACCTGTTCCATAACCTTCTCTTGCACTAGTGTTACTTAGTCTTGCAGAGTGGCTGCTGCTGCTGCTGAGTTTTTCTGTCTGTGAACAAGGAGGCTTTGTTTAGTAATAAGGCAAGCTAGTGGATAAGAGCTATAAATTTTACTGTTGGAGCTGGATCTGAGCCAATGTGCTGGAAGGAAGCTACTAGTTTCTGGAAGAACTGGCTCAAAGTTCTGATCCAAGTCTAGATATAAATTTCACAACTGGAATGTACAGGGTCAGAGATACAGCACAGCAGCCTGAGGGAAGATGCAAATAAACTGTCTGCAAGTGTTCTCTGCTAGAACACTTGCAAAGAAAATGGTTGGTAAGGGATTTTGTTTGGATCATGTAAAGACATACTATTTCATTATGTCACCCAGAACCTTCCACAACATGGGGTTTCTAATGAACCATGCAGCATAAGTTAGGTGTATGTTATGTTGATATTTGACACATTTGTTGTTACCCTTCATGAGAGCAGTAGTCTCTCTGTGTGTCCTTCCCTGGCTTGCAGAAAGCAAACTGAATATGCAAAAGTTTGAAAGTCAGTCCAGCTTCAGCTTAAGTCTGACTGTGAACTCTGAAAATGCTAAATGTTGGGTATGTCAGGGAGAAAAGAACTGACATTTAGAACCAAAGCTGGGACCAAATGTTGCGTAAGTGTTAACTAATAATATACTTATGCTGCTTTATTTAGATCTTCATAACAAAGATCTCTGTCACAGAGGTCTGGAAACTGGAAGGACACACTGGAACAGAATGGAATGGAATAGACTAGAATAGAATAGACTAGACTAGACTAGAATAGAATACATTACATTACATTACATTACATTACTAGTGCATTTTAATTGTACTGTGTTTTTCACCCTAGTCCAGACAGTTTTGTTTTCTCAGATCTTACTCCCTGAGGTAGCAGTACTTTCATTCTTCCTTACTGCTGTGACCTGCAAGGTCATGCTGCCTTTGGGGGTTTGGATGGTAGTCACTAGTCTTTTGAATGTATTTATTAAGCAACAATCTTCGTTTAAATACTTCAACAATAAGAACTACATTTCCACTCAAATTTTCTCCCTCCCATGAAGCTTCTGTCCCTGGCTCTTTGGTTTCTGCATGTACCCTGGGCGGGACTATTTTTGCATTCCTACAGTATACCTTGTTATTCCTCTTGTTTTGATTGCTCCAGCTTAATATTCAGCAGTTGGTGGCCAATTTCTCCCATTACTGTCCAATGGGTAAGATGCTGCCCACACCAAAGTAAACTGCTTTTTTTGTTTAATGGTATCCCATACTAATAGTATTAATGATATTCCAGGGCACAACAGGCCAGCTCATAAGCAAAGCCCACATATTATGGCTGTAAAGAAAGTTTACATCCAGACAAGGAAGCAGAAGAAGTTACATTTTATTGTGGGTGGGTATGCCTACCTGCTACCCAAAACCTCTGTTATTCTCCGATGCCCTACAAGGAGGTTCCGGAAATCAATGATCACTTGGGAAAAGGATGACAAGAGGCTTGTCAGCTCAGGTCACATCACCATTGCGCCCTACGGGTACATCAAAATCCATCGTCTGAAGACGTCAGACATCGGGACATACACCTGTACAGCAGGGCCAGCCCGGGAGCATTTTGTAATTAAACTAATTGGAAGTAATAAGAAGGTTGTTGCTGGGCAGCCAACCAGTATTAGGGAGGAAGAGGCCATGAGAAAGGCCAGCTTCAGTGAAGCCCTGCAAACAGAGGAGAAACATATCAACGGGATTCTCTTCAACGGGAGCAAGGTTGAAAAGCGAGGGCATCTTGCGCACCCCAGCAGGTGGTATGACGATATTGTCTCAAGGCTGCTACAGCACAGAGGCTGGCCAGGGGAAAATCTGGAGACCTGGGAAGCCCAGGAGTCCACAGAGAGAAATGTATCCTCAGAGGAAGACCGTAGTCAGGAGTATAGTCTGCCATTTACTATGTTCACAGAGCAGAAACGCTTGGATGAAATCATAAGGAATTTGTCTCAACAGTCTGAGGAGCTTAAAGATGTCTACACTGAGCAGTTGCTTGTGCAGCTAGCTCGTGATATTTTCAAGAGCTACTTGGAGCACCAGGAATCTGTCCTCAAAACGCCAGGGCAAAGGGCAGATTCAACCTCGGTGAGGTACCAGCCTCACAGACATGTTTCTGGATTTACCAGCTCTCTGAGAACATCATCTGCGGAAGCAGATCTTCCTACTTCTGTAGACCTGGCAACCAGCTTACGCAGACCTCATCAGAAGCCTGCCATCCTCCGAAAGTTTTCAGCAGCACAACAGCTTTCTGCTTCAGAGGTTATTACCCACCTGGGACAGACAGTGGTCCTAGCCAGTGGCACACTGAGTGTGCTGCTTCACTGTGAAGCAGTGGGAAACCCAAAGCCCACTATCAGCTGGGCTAAGAATGGAGAGGAGGTGAAATACAATGATAGGTAAAACATGCTATTTAACTTTTAAGAAAATACTTAATAATTTCATTCTTCAGTTTCCATGTTTTGCTGCCTGTCAGTTCCATGGACAAAACCACATTTTGCTGTAGTCTGATTTCATAGCAGAAAGAAGGACTAACACATGTGAAGTGGCAAACAGGGCACTATAACTCTGCAGCAAGGTCTGAGTGCTAGGTCAGTCTGGTGTGGCAAACAGGAGCTTTACTTCTGTTTCAGTAAGTAAAAAGAAGGGTTTCTAAAGTAGTAAAGTAGATCAGTGCCTAATGCAGTCAGCCAAGCACTCCACTTCTGAAGGCTGGGATTCTTATTATATTTTCCCATCTGAAATTTGAGGTTTTTGCTATGAAGATTGGTTCTGAGATGTGGAAATTTAATATTATTTATTGCTATTACTATCTGTTGGAGATACGATTTGCATTTCTCACAGTGCTCCAGCAGGGTCTGTCTGACATGATTGTTGTAGCAGAAGATGGTGGAAGTGAGGCTTCTGTTTTCCACAAACATATATGTGTGTAAAACTGCTCCAGGATAAAACTCAGGTGGCAATCATTCCACATTATTAATTTGTGTGCAAAAGTACACAAAAAGAGATTGTTTTCTATGCCAGTTACATGCTTAATTGTGTTGATAACATACATTTTTCCCATGTGTATACTTAAGATTCTATACTGTGGTTCTATTCTGTGAGAAAATGGTATATAAGGATAGGCAGAGAGTGTAAGAGGCAGTTATATTAACCAACATGGTACAACAAAGCAGTCTGGGGGTCTACTAGCAGCTCTTTCTGCACAAGATACTGAACCTCAGTTAAGTCATCTGAATTTAGTCATAAGGTCAGTTTGGGAAACAAGAAAAGATGGAGTTAAGGCAAGTGTGGTGCCTGCAAATTATCCAGTAAAGTCTTGATTTAGGTACAATTTCTCCTTCTGCATATATATACAATCAGTTTATTAGCTCCTTTCTCACTTTGGCAACGAAATCACTCCAAAGTCATTGTTTCTTTAATGTACTGGATTTCCTGGTTCTTGTCTTTCTGTGTCTGAAGGCAAGTACATGTGTTAGGTTTCACACAAAACATGGTAACTTTTACAGGGAAAGGGAATACTAAGAGCAAGAATGTATCTCTTCTGGATATCACATGCAACCTTAATCAAGATCTGGGTCCATAGTATACCATTATTTGGCCATATTCCATGGTGAGAGTGTAAATATCTTCATGGCCCCCCAAAAGTTTCATATATAGAGTTTCATTGCCAGTGGTTACATCCTGCTGGAACTGGGCCATTAAGGTATTTTTATTTTCTCTGCTTGAAATTACTTCAATTTCTGTGGTATGCTTGAAAGGGAATGGAAGTTACATAAAGTCCACATGTGGTTAATGCTGGACACTGAACTCATGAGAAAATTGCAGGTTTATCTCACACCATATAAGCAGCCACAGTGTAGCAACAGGCAGATCCATGCAGCTGACAATAAAAATATTTCTAACATTTTAGTTTGGATTTTTTTTAAAATTTTAGTTTTTAATTACCATGCCTTTCAGCCTTTTTTTCCCCCATTCAGTTTGGCTGAAATAACAATAATAGAAATATGTTATATTTCTGACTTATCAGACAAATACATATCCTCAAAATTTCACTTAGAAAGACTCAGGGAAGTACAGCTTATTTGCCAGCTGGGAGCATTATTCATTGACAACTCTTTCTTTAAACGTTGAGGCTGTTTCCACTTTAAGAAATTCCTTCTCTACTTTTTATAGTTCCTCCCAGTTGGGGGCAGAGGAGGAAGTAGGGCAGCACTCTCAGCTTCAGAGATACTCAGCATTTGTCACTTTGGAGTTAATGGAAATTTAGAAATCATGGTGTTTATAAAAATCGGATTGTGGATGTTTTGCTGGGTTCTTAGCAGCAGTATTATGGTTTTGGCTCAGAATGCTCTTGCTGGCTGCCAATCAGCTGTGTAAATGAAAGCCACAGTTTAAGCCGTCTGACTGCACTTCTGTAAACTGCAATGCTATCTGCATGCAGTAGTGTTTGGTGTGCCTAAGCTGTCTTTCAGCTCCACAGCTTTTCTTCCTATGTTGCCAGCCACTGAATGGAGAAAATAAACCAATTTTCCAAACCACCTCTGCCTCAACAGGAATAAGAAAATTAATACAGATGGGCCTACCTGTAACAATATCAAAAACACACACTTTTGGTGAGGAAAATCAGACAGCTCTCCCTCAGCTCATGCCTTACTAAGTATACTGAGGTTTTGGTTATATCTGATTTGTACTCTAATTTTTTAGAGTGTAGACTGCTGGGTTTAGGTTGCGATAACCATCTGTGTTGTGTATTACCAAATATTGAGACAAAGACATGTAGTTTCATGCATTGTGGCTGTGGATTTTGTCTGTACCACTGATGTTGCAACAGATGGTTTTATTCCCATTGCCTCCTTCCATGAGCTGTTCCATCCACCTGAAAGTATTTACAACTCCTACTATATGTCCTCAGTTGCAAAACTTAATTTCTTTAGATTTAGTCTAGGTACTATCACAAAAATTTGGGGGTTTTTAATGTAGTTTCAGACCCTGCCAGTATCTACACTGAAGTATGGAGACTTCTGTAAATGATGGAAAATGTTTTCTTTCAAAGACAAGCAGATTAACTTCCTCAGGAATCACTTTTTAAAGTGAAAAATCTTTAAAGGATTTATGCATTGTTTAGCAAGCCTTGCAAATATGCTGTAATTTCCATGACTGGAAACCCACTGGTACTTGATAATTCAACTGCTCTGAAGCAGATATGTATTTTATAAGTGGACATGAAGTATAACATAAACAGTAGGTGTTTGAAAGGTGCCATTTGAATTAGTCACTGATGTAGGTCCAGCAAAATACATTTTCATCTTGGAGATAATGAGATCTGGAGCAACTGGGATGAGGCTGATTAAACACCAAGCTGTATTATTTTAAGTCCATAAACGAGATTCTGAAGACATGCTGCTGACAGAAAGAGTTGCTACACCTGGTATTTCTTTCATCACTAACAAGCAACTCAATACCTAACAAAAATAGCAATCTATGAGCAAATAGGGAATCCAGCCAAAATCATTCTATACAAAGAGGGATAATAAGAGGTCTGCTTTCAAGAAAAGCAACTATGCCAAATTGCGACACATAAATAACAGAAAGAATTATTGAAAAGAAGAGGACATTAGTTTTGCTTCTAGAGGAGGATATTAAAACTTGGGTTAATAACATAGTAAGATGGAGCTGCATTGGAGTTCATGTGTTTTAAAGGCAGGTACCACACATGGCCTATTTCTATTTCTAAAAATATTTGTGCTGGATTCTGAAGTGTCTTAAACTGACATTTACATCAACAGAGCTGATTAATAACAAAAAAAATTATCTCTTGTGTTTTACAGGTGCAGTATTAAGCAAGGTCTTTCCTCAACATGAATGTGACAGAAACATTTCTGAAAACTTTTTTTAGGGGGTTGTAGGGGTTTGATGTAGGACTAACTGATCAGCATACGTACTGTGTTTGTACACATGGGAAGAACACGCACAACTTTTATCTGTTATATACTACTATAACTTGGAACAAATTATAGCTCTCATTAAAGCTCTAATGAATTCCATGTAGAAATTGAACTGGTCAGTGTTAAACTAAACAATTTATGTGTGAGACACTGATGCATGCTAACACTAGTTTCATAAGTAAATAAATTTAGTTGCTGGCATTGTTAGCAGCGGCTAGCTAGAAGTCCACACTGCTTATGACTAAGTGGTAAGAAGTAAAATATCCTCAAAAGCAGAAGTGGGAAGCGAATTCTTTTAACCATTAGAACTTTTTTTCTGTGAAAGCAAAGGTGAAATTTAAAAATTATTAATGTTTATTTTGTAAATGTGCATTTTTATAGGCAATTGCAAAACTTGGTACACAAAAGGCAGATCTTTATAACAAAAAATTATTATCATTACTCAAGAAAAGGTCAAAAAAATAATTTTAACTCTGGATTTTTTCCTGTAGTAGATTTAGATGGGTGGCCCTAATCTGGTTTGTTTTAGAGATCCACCACCCACAGTGTTGTGCAAAGTTCAGGTATCTGCTGTCTATGAGACAATAGTTTTCGTTGGGAGGGTGGGACTGGAAAGAAATTCATCAATTCCAGAACCTGTGAGCAGGCTTTTATTGCATGTGTTCTACAGGGATATCTTTACTTCACTTTCACCCTTGTCAATGTCAATCACAGCTTCAATGAACAGTTTACGTACAACAGCTGCTGAAAGTTGTTTATGAGAATATAATTTATCATTAGGTTTCATCAACAGTTTCAAACAAAAAAATTAAGTGAAAGGGAAATAATAATGAAATACACTGTGTTGAAAATACAGATACGTAAACATTGACAAAAGCCCATGGACTGAATTCTTACTTAAACAAGTATATGTCAGGATGTGATGGAGTTTTACCACTGCAAAACCAGACCTTGAAAAGAAGCAGTTTGTAAGTGTTCTAAGGCCATATTCATCCCATTTAACCATGGGCAATACACTGAGATAATGGTAGGCTCATCTTACTGGCAGAAGAAAGAAAAAAAAGAAGGAAAAACCTAAGGAGGAGCTGAGTATTCCTCTCTGTCTTCACTCACTATTGGGAGCAGTGAAAAGTGTTGAGTTTGTACCAACTGTCCAGCAATCAACTAATTTGGAGCCTATTTCAGGCTTTGACACTGAGCCTATGGTTCACTTCTTTCTGTCTAGCTTCAGCATGTTTCATTATTTTTCACCTGCAGTAATATATTTTTTTCTTTACTTTTGATACTTTTTTACTTTTTGCTTACTTTGCAGGACTGGGAGGTGGGTAGGCTAGGCAACTCATTCAGCATCATACAGGAGGGGGAGGAGAAGGTTTCACAAATCATGGGTAGATGTCCTTAGCAATCTCTCTACTACACGCTAGCAGTGGAAGATCTGGGAATGAGATTAAAATTTAATTAAATCAATCACATCTCATGGTCTTGGTGTAAGGCTTTAAATTTCTTAACAGATTTTAAAATATAACCTAAAGGCCTGAACTATTAAAAAAATTATCTAAACCTGAAAAATTCCAAGTAAATGTATTCATGCTCACACAAACAAGAAACTACTACTTCTTTCCTTCTGTTTTACTCCAGGGTGCTACTTCAGCCTGATGACTCCTTGCAGATTCTAGCACCTGTGGAAGCTGATGTGGGTTTCTATGCTTGCAATGCGTCCAATGCCATAGGATCTGACTCAGTTTCCATTGCTGTCACTCTAGCAGGTAATAGTTTGCTCTTTGTGATTGCAGGATGGTCCCTGCCACGTCTGTTATTCTGGACAGGAATTGTTTGTGGGGGAACAGATGGCTGTGGATGCTGTGTGGGCAGAGTTGGCCAACAGAGGTACACTGGTGAAAACACACGGTGTGAACTCCGTAAAACCCTGAGGTATAATCTAACTTTCACAGACATTTTGTGAGATTTGTGGATTTCTACAAAGATCGATGATTTTTCGCACTTGCTGCATCTGACATGATGTCAGGACAGTGCTCATCCTGGTTATTCACAGTCTATATGGGCAGCTTGGTCCAAGCCTCCCAGTTTGTATGGTTCTCTGATCTCTTCAAGTCTAACAGGCTGATCGAAGGACTTATTCAGATGTACATTAGGCAAGCCTGAAAAATACCAGAGCTGAGGAGCCAGCCCCTTGCACATCAAGCCCTGTTATTGTATACAATCCACCATATCACAAGCATGACTGACACGCTTCAACTGCTGGAAAGTAGAAATTCACAAAAAATTAAATTCTTTGTGTATATATCCCAAGTAATGCTTGAACTCTAAAGCAGACTAAGTGTTCTTTGTTAGTTTAGATTTCAGTTCTAAATGAAATTCAACCAAATATAAGCCAAGGGAAATGGGAAGTCGTACATGAATACATCTTCTTCTAGGTTCATCGGTAGGCAATATCAGCAGGCTCACGACTACTCCAGGACTAAGGGAAGGACAGAGCAAAAAACGTGAATGAGGAGCCATTCAGTAAGATAAAGGGACAGAACAGACAGCTAAGGACTATGAAAAAGCAGAAATGTCTTAGAAAAGGAAGATCCTATTTATCACTAGGGCAAAAGGAAACACATTAGGAAGGCTAGAAAGCTTATTGATTTTTCAGACCTCTTCATTTCACTGCTTCAGAATGTGGAAGCATTTGGAGGCCTCCAGTGTGGGAGTAGTGACCATCAGCTGCCAATGTACCCATGTACGATTAGAGGAAGGAAGAGCTGTTGATGAGCTTGAGTTTTTTACACCAAACACAGAGAAAAATTCAGGTGAGAGGAGCATAAAGAAAATCTAAGAATGCTGCTGTGGCAAGTGGTGAAGTTCTGATGATCAATGAACCAACTGGAAAGAGACTGTCCTTTAAAAGGAGAACAACTGAATCCACCAGAGTGGAAAAGGAGGATCTGCATCAGAGTGACATATTACATGTAGGCAAAAATGAGCCTTTTAACACTGCTGTAAGTCAGGAATATTTTTGCTGAATCCCAGGCAGCAGGGTAGTGGTGCTGCTGCGAAGAGAGTGTAGTGTTTTAAAAGGAGCAACTCCTCAGTAACCCTCTTGTGTTGCACCAGCAAGAAGCTGTACTTAAGGTCAAAAAATCATCAGTCAAAACTGCTATTCTGTCCATATTGCTCCAGTGACTTTAAAAGCCATAGTCTCTGTATAAGTAATTTGTGAAGACAGTTTTTTTGTGAAGCTATAAAAAAATAAAATGAACTTTAGGAGCATATCTGTGGTACAGGAAGAGTATTATCTTTTTGATTGTAATTTCTTATCGAGACTGTAATTTAACCTTTTAGATGAACTAATATTCATGCATCCCAGACTCAAGCTGAACTCTGCTTAGAAAATGTTATACCTTTCCATCTCACATCCAAGGCAAAGACCTGAACATCTTATAAAATGAGACCATAAATATAAAAATGAGATGTTGAGCAGTTTTTTGGAACAAAGCAATAACCTTTTTGGCATAATAGGAGGACTTTCTCAAAAAAAAAAAAAAAAAGAGAAAGAAAAGCTCTGAAACCATCTTTAGAGGGATCAGAAGTGGGGCTAAAAGCTTATTTCATTGAAGAATTTTCTGATTAGTTTAACACACGGATGGAAAAAAAAAAGTGGAATATGCTTCAGTTTTTCTCAGTGTTTTGATATTCATTTATGGTCTGAACAGCTAACACATTTTAATCTTTTGATGAGCTTGTGGAAACCGATAAGGAAAAGAAAAGGCTCATGAATAGCTAAAGAATTTTTCTCTCTTTTCTTTAGGTTTTTCCACAAAACATGAAAACTTTTGAAGATATTTCAACTATAAAATGAAATTTATATCACTATTCTTAAGCATTAAGATCACTAAAATAAAAATTTTTAAAATACCAAAAAGACTCCAAACTGATATGAAAGGAATTCCAGATAAAAGACAACTTTTAAAAGCCCTGGAAACATAGCTATATGGAATTATTTATAGTTAAGGCTGAATAAAATTTTCAGGACTCTTCATGAGCTCAGTGAAACCAAATTCTTTTTCTCACCTTCTTCTTTTCTTCCTGAACCTATTTTATCTGACCGTTTATTTAAAGAGGAGAAAAATGTGTTAATAGATTTTTGTTTGTTTGTTTGTTTTTTAATAAAAATGAATAAATACAACACGAAGTCAAAAACACCAGAGTTCCAGATCATGTTCTGCCCCTCCTGCCACCAGCTTTGCATGCCAAGCATTTTGATTGGGACAGGGGGACACCTTAACACAGCTCTGTCCTCTGCTGCTTCACTCCCCTCTCTCAGAGCCAAGTATCTCTAAACTCTTCCATGTCATGTAAGCAACCCTTTACAGTGTTCTTATAAAGGAGTTGCAGAAGGATCCTCGAGCCACCAATGGTGGATAACTCTGTAGCTAACCCCACATAGATAGCCACAATGGCAGAAGAACACTTTGACCCACTTGCTCGCTGCCACTGAAGTTGAGAGTACACTGAAAACAATTTGAAAAGTTTGTCACAGTCAGAGCAGGTACCTCTGTCAGAGATGAACAATGTTAATTCAGAACACTGTTGGCACAGGCTTTAGATAGAACAAACCAGGTTATCTGACAGAAAGGAGCTTGTTTATGTCCCTCATCTTCTTATGCTAGCCATTATGAGAAAACTTTCTGGTTACGGTCAGGTCTTCCCAGTCCCAGCATGTCCACTGTAGGTTAAAGAAAACACAATCAATGTGCAGAAGCAGCTTGCATGTTGTTCTAAACCTCGTGTGGTATTTATGTGCCCGTAGTCATCACTCAGGCTTCCTTTTTCTATGGCAAATATGGCAAAATACCACCTTTGGCAAAGGGTGGTATTTTGGTTGCAGTTCCAGGCAAACATCTTGCTGCAGCTCCAATTGTACTGGTGTTTCTTGACTAAGCTGTTTCACATGTCCATATGGCTTTAACACTATTCTGCCTATACTCTACGTATGCCTCTTCTTTTTCCAAGACAGCTTTTCCCGTGGAATTTGGAGACACAACAACATTATACAGAGCAGGTGGCATTTCAGCATTTTCCCTTATCGGCGTGTCCTGTGTAGGGACTTTCACACAGAGTGTCCCAGGCCATCTGTGCCATGTGAGCCCAGTGTGCTTGGTCTGATGAACTGTGATGCTTCTTTTTTACAGGAAAACCACTGATAAAGGCATCAAGAGCTACTGTGATCAACACTGAATCGCCTGCTGTCACTGTTGATATTGGAAGCACAGTGAAAACAATCCAGAGAGCAAATGTTACCATTAACTGCCAGGTTGCAGGTGAGAAATTACTTGGTTCTCCCATGCAGGTGTCCTTGGCTATAAATTTCTGGGGGTTTCCTTGCTAAATCGGTGTCTCCACGTAGCTGGATGAAACTGCACACTGATACTAGGATTTAGACAAGCTTCATTGCTTCCATTAATTCTTAGCATAGAAATTGTCCTGCTTTTGCCAATACCAGAAAGAAAAGTGTAGTTGCTTAAGAAAATTGGTCTGGGACAATACAACAGGCACCTTTGTTAGAGATACGCAGTATCGTGTGGGTACAACAAAACTGATACACACTCCTACCTGTTGGGGATGCTTCTTGAGAATATACAAGCATGAACTGATTCATTTCCCTTTTGATAGAGTTTTCAAAGTCCACTCCCATTAGTTTCTTCTTTTTCTCCCAAACTCTGGGGTTTTTTTTTCAAATTAAGGGCATGTTAGTACACTCCTTTTCTGATTTTTCTTTTTTCATCTTGGGAACACAGGAATTCAGAGGAATTCTGCTGATACAGGCTCCTCCCTGAAACTGATATCCAGCAAGAGCTGAATGTCTTTCAGTCTTACAATGGCAGTTTGCCTCTTTCCAATGGTGACTAAAAAAGGGTTGACCTTATCTGTGTGTTACAGTTCTACAGCTATTGGTGGAAATGGTGTTGCCATGGGGAAGAGGGGTGGGGTAAGAAAGAGAGCTGGGAAATCTCTAAAAACCCAGGGCCAGACCTTTGATTCATTACACTTTTATGCATACTGTGAGAGGTAAGGGGAGAGGAAAGGAGCAGCTTATAAAACACAAAGTGAACCATGCTGAGTGTTACACAAATATCTGCAGTAGAGACCTTTATGAAGTCCCTTAGACCCTTGCTTTAGTTTCTTGTCCCTAGCAGCTGCTTCAAATGAATCCAAATAAACACTTGCACTGCAAATATACAAATGTCCTGCTTTTTTTATGCTTCCTGCTCACTTTAAGCACTTAGTAGTTGTTAGTTTTCCTTCTTCAAGTGCTGCCAACCACACCCCTATGCAAATACTTAAGTGAAAAGAGTATTTGTCTCCAGTTTCACCATTCGGTCATCTGTTCTTTAGCAAAGTATGCACAATAGCTGTGCAAACACTAGGCTGGGATCCCAAATTATTAATTGCTCCCAGTAGGATTAATGAAAGGGAAATATAGTATCATTTCTCCTAGTGATTCATGAAGGAGTGAATTCAGTAATTCTGTAGCTATCTTGACATAGACACTAGACGCTCTCTTGCTATCAGATGGATATCCAGTGCCTTTCAAGGCAGGAGGAGATGAAAGTTGTACTCCTTTTCCCCAGGCCCCTGCACAGACACCTGCACTGACAGTGAGGGAAAAAGTATTATATAAACATAAATTATGTTGGATTTCTCTCACAGGGTTCTCTCAGCTGCAGTTGGGGAGGCCCCAGAGATGTAGACAGTAATTGCTGATTTAAGACATGCAACCATTTCCCTTCAGTGTAAAGACATCATGAAAAGAACATGATATGGCTGAGCAAAGTTGTCACAGCTTATGGCATCAGAAAACTACAGGAGGAGACCACAGCATGGTCAGGGGCACAGATTCCGTGCCTTTTCTGAGAGGAAGATGTTTCCTCCTGTCTAGTAGTTTTACTATATTTTGGATTCTTTTGTGATACAGAAGAGGTATTCTAAAATCATAATTTTGTCCATCAGTGTTTATCCTCTCCTACTGCCTCCACAGAAAGTGTCAGCTATGTTTGATGCCAGAGATTAATACTGTTGAAATTATGACAAAGTCCTACATCACAAGCTGTGGTGTTACGTAGGGAATAAGGGAGTGACTGATGAGAGCAGACAGATTTTATAGGCACAAGAGTAATGTTTTCGTACAAATAATGTTAATAATTCAACAGCCATTATTAAAAAAAGCTACATATGGGAAGAGATCCAGGAACAGAATGATTTCGATCAGCTGTCTCACCTATGCCTGGAAAATAAACCATCTCATAAAACCTGTGAGAGAACATGAGAGTAAATGTAATTTTCCTTCTAATATAAGCACAAAACTCCTGTCTTAGCATCAAGGATGTGATTGTCCAACCTTTTTATACCTTTTTGATTATTATACTTAGAATTATACTATGGAGAAGAGGGATATGAACTGTTGCTTCAGTCAGCAAATATGTCATATCCTAGCGACTGCTTCAGAGCAGATGAACTTTACAGCTATGTAGTTTGCCAGTTCCCCAGGAGGCATTAACAGTGAAATGGCCATCCCTTCATAGTAAGTTAGTGTGCAATGGTTACTGCAATAACATCCGATAATAAAAAGGAAATTAGAGTGTGAGAATGAAGTGAACATGATTAGAAAGCAAACTAACATATCCAGAGATTATGTGAAGACTTATCTAGGAGAAAAAGCTCTTTGAACAACTTTATAAAGCTGTATTCTTCTTCCTTCTAATAGTTTCCCACTAGTAACTGAGACTTGTTCCAGATAAGAATTTGCTGCCTGTTAATCTCACAATTATAAATTGTGTGGCTATCACTGTGATGTATAGGACGATGTAGTATAGGACCATGCATGTGCTGGATCTTGATGCCTTGACTTGTACAAGGACACGTCTTTAATGAGTGTCAGCGGTAGCAGCAGAATAAATATTTATAAGAGAAATATTAAGTACAAGGATCAGTTATGTCATAATCTAAATCTGCTTTTGCTGTCAAGGGACATAAGTATACACTTGCTGCTGTCAGGTGTTGATAAGCCTGGAGAAGTGTTCTTAAAAACAAAAGGTAATGAAAGAGAACATTACCAGAGCCCAGGGAGTAATTTTATATTGCTCTTTAACTTCTTATGAAAGACATAAGCACGGTATTCTGTGTTCTGAGCTGAAATCCATAGACATTAGCTGTAACACAAAGGAAAACAAAATCACTATGGATGCACTAGAGTTTAACTGGCTCCTGATATGAGTTATGTCAGAATGAAACTCTATTTTGGTTATACCACAAAGACGGTGTTGTGGTTTTTGTTCATGCTTGAAATCAGAATTTTACTTGACATAACTTCACCACTTTGACTACAGAGGTGGAAGAATATTTTTTTTTAAACATAGTTAGGTGGTTGTGGTTAATCCCAGAATTCTCCACAACTAATCCTAAGGGAACTTCCACCCAAAAGTCACTCATGAGTCTTGCAGATGCCTGTGACTTCCAGCTGGAGGATTTCCTCCGAGCTTCAGAAAGCCAGCAGCATTTCTGATAGGGGCAATTTCACTTCCAAATGGGATGCGAGGGCAATCTGGATCCCATCATTATCACTAGGAAGCTTTGTGTTGACTTCAGTGCTTAACTGGTGCAGCTATTCATTCAAGTACCAGAAGTCTCAATCAGTCTGGCCCAAGCTCTTCTTGAAGGTAGAGTTAGATGTGAAATGAGGAATCAATTTCAAAAATTTACTTCTTAGGACATTTCTCCATAGTATCCATCAGTGCACAAGATTTGTAACAGAGACACCTGTCTGCAAAGCGTCATGTATCATTAGACACCGCTAAGTCTGAACATATTTGGAAGAGTGACTTAAAATATGTTACCATCCTGTCTGGTATATTATTCTCTCCCTGATGTTTCAGCTTGCAGCTATTTCAACTGTCCTAACCATTCCTTTTCTCTTTATTTGTTCTATATCCTGGAGATTGTATTTTCTAGTTCGTATTTTGCTCTATGACCCAAAGTTGTTCATCAGTTGTACCAGATTCTAACATGCTAGTCACTATTTTAAAAATACTGTGGCATTGGGAACAAGTCACCATTAGATCCTTGTATTGCTTTCCCCAAAAGCTCCTGCTTTAGCAAAATTGTCTTGATTGGCATGCACAGTTCTGCTTGCTACAGATCCCAGGTAGCCTCTTTGTGGTTGATACACACACAGTGATGAAGGGGAAAATTGAAGAATACACTTGGGTTTACCACCTGAAGTCGTGCCTGCCCAGAAAAGTGATTTCTGTTGCCACCTGACACACCTCAAACTTCCAGTCTCTTGTGACTGTTTCTGCAAGGCAAACACACTCAGACCTCTGTCCTCCTCTGTTCACCGTTACCCAATAAAACTGATCGAAAGGCTCTTGCTACCCCTTGTGGCAATGCTGCATAATGTTTGCTCAGCCAGTGCTGGCTGCCTCCTGGTCCTGTCCTGAGGCTCACATGTGCTACTAAAGGCGGAAGCATAAAGGAAAACGAAGCTGCTGCTCACTGACATACACTGCTCATCTTCATGAAGCCAAACTTTAGGAACAGCTGTACAGGTTAGTTTCAAATAATCTGCTAGCGTGGAAACTTCACACTGAAGACAGAGAAAAAGCACACCTTGTAGAGAAGCAGTGAGAAAAAGATTCACATAGAGCTTCTGGACATTTTACAGGAATACAGTGAACCTTTCCTAGACCCAACAGTAATATCTAACAGTGAGGGGGTTTACCTTTAGCCCCTTGTTACTGTTTATGTTAGTGAAGTGTGTACAAGAGGAACCTGCCTTTCTAGAGTAAGACTATCTCAGCAGCTATCTCAGAGAAAATTAGCTTCATCTGTCTCTCTGTATTTATTTCATTTGAGTTTCTGCTCTTTAAAACTGTGGTCAGATGAAATCCTCATTGTCCCTTTCCCCCTCTTTACCTTTCTGAGCCCTCCTCATCCTTTCCCATTCTCCCATTGTTTGCACTTACCTTCCTTTGTTTTCTAGAAAAGCTTGAAAGCTCTACCCAATTTTAGTATTCAAAACAAAGAAAAGAAGATAAGCCCTGGTTAGCGTTGGAGAAAACTTTCTGATTTTATAATCATGTGATTGTTTATTCCTGAGTTACATTTCTTTATGCTTCCACGCGTAAGTTCAGCAATAGCCATAATGTGAAAACCTGTGCACTCTAAGTAGCTTAGACTGAAAGAGAGAGTGGGTCATTCCTTTGCTAGGGTGGTCTTGAGAGGACAAATACTGGGATATGTTTTTCCATCTCAGGGACAACAGAACTGGAAGAGTCTCCATTTTCTCTCCTTTGCTCTCCAGAGCTCACCTCTCAAACTTCCATTCTCCACAAGAGAAACACAACAAACATGCAGGCTTGAATAAACTCAAGGTTTGGGGTTGTTTTTTGTTTGGCAGATGTCTGAACTCCCCTGAGGACTCTGCCTGGATGTTCTGGAAAAAATCAGATTGAAGTTTTAAGTGGTGGCCAGCCCACCCATGCCATGGTCATGCCATGGTCATGCCATGGGTCAGAGCAGCAGCCAGATGGAAAGCTGTGCACTGGCCGTATCCCAGTGGTGCAGTCAGATACAGGCCAACAGCCCACCGCTTTAAACATTCTGAGCTGTAGCAACCCAAACAAGGGCAAGCCTTTGGAAAACAGCATCACAGACAACAGCGATTCGTTCTGGGTGTGCCATGGAGGGTCCAGATTAGCATATGATATTTACCCTTAAACAAAGGCGAGAAAAAACCTGCAGTCTTTTACAGCCTGCTCCATGCTACTTTCTGAATGTGGACAAGGCCCTCTGCCCTTACAGGTCTTCAGCTTTCCTTCCTGGCTGCTGAGCTCAGACATATTCATTCAAAGTGTCTTGGGAAGGTCACTAGGTGACTCCGGAAGAGGTGGAAAAAAGGCCACAATGCTTTGATGTGAAAGAATAAGGAAAATCTTATTTTCCCACTCCCATCTGCATGTGCTTATCAAGGCACCTGCAGCCAGGCAGTCACTACGAACACAGACAAATGGGTGGTCAGGCTTAGTAAGCACAGCCCAAGTGAGGTATTTCTGATGCTAAGGCCACAGAATCAACAAGTAGAGTGGGTTTTGACGTGGAGGCACAACCAGAAAGGTACTGGTAATGGGCAGAGAAACACGTTGCTCTGATGTAATGCAGGGGAGAATTTAGGTGTGCAGCAGAGACCTAAGAATAACTGCCTGCACACATGTTCTTAATCTGCAGGAGACACAAGGGAACTGCATGTTCATGTGGAAGACATTAACTGCCTCCCTCATACAGAAAGTACTGCAAATACGAGAGCGTGCACTGCAACAGCTACCAGGATCAGTGATGTGCTACTCCTTACAGCCATGGGTCCACACAGTATCATTTCCTCCCAGGCACAGCTCCATAGGTCTATCCCATCTACTGAGACATCTAATACCTTATCACATAAACCAATTGCTTAGTAGTCAGTGACTCTAAATTACCTGACATGGTATGCATTTAAATCAAGGTAGGAATCCCTACACCTAGGCAATGCTATCTACTGCAAGACCAGAGGTCTTGCCAGCTACACATCAGAACGCATTCTTACAAGAGAGTACTCAACAGAGATATGTGGACTTTAGATCCAAGCACACAAAAGGAGGCAATTCTTCCTATAATGGGTTATGGATCTATAATAATTTGAAGACTCCTGGTGAGACCAGTGAAACTGCTTTTCTGAAGATTTAAGTCCTAGTTGTTTGCATAATTTCAAAAAGGAAGATTGGCTGCATTAATAGACGAGAAGTCCATGGCGGGCTCCTAACTGCACAGAAACTACTTCTGGCCCAGAAAGTTTCTGAGCTGAAACTGGTGGGATGCTGGGAGAGTCACCAGTTTATGGCTTGTTCTAGAGACAGGTTACTAAACTAGATTAACCTTTGTTCTGATCCAAGAGAGGCTTGCTTTTAAGAGTGATTAGTTCAGAATTCACTTGTACAACTCTGGTACACTGAAAGGGAAGACTTTGATTTGGTTTTAATTCCTTTGCTTCATCTCAGAGGGATCTAAGAAACATAAAGGCAGGCAATGTGAAAGAGTTGACTTATCACTTCTAAACTGCAAAAAATGTCACCTGGAAGTCATATTAAAATCTCATTTTAATTGTTCTATCTTAACAGTTTTGTCTGTAGCAACTATAACATTGTTTAAAAATATTATATCTTACTTGTGTTATGTTTTGTCACTGTTTTTTCAGGCGTTCCTGAAGCAGAAGTTACTTGGTTTAAGAACAAGGTCAAGCTACCCTCTGCTCACCATCTGCGTGATGGGTTACTGCTAATTGCAAATGTTTCTCTGTCAGATCAGGGATTGTACTCCTGCAAGGCAGCCAATCTTCGTGGGGAGGTAACTGAAAGCTCCCAGCTCTTGGTTCTTGGTAAGTCCAGCATATTTTGCACTTACATCAATAGTAACGTGGCTGCTGGCACATCTAGACTGCAGAATTAATCAGTGGATGTGGAAAGAGAGAATGACATACAGACAGACCTGTTCTAAGAAAATAATAAGTCTACATTTGTTCTCCAGGCATCATCACCTAAAACAAGCTGGTGGTAAAAAGAAGATGGATAAGGAGAAATCTAAACACAGGGACTGCACTTCTGAGTCCTGAGATATTCAGTTTCACTCTTTCAGATTTGCTAGCTAAGAAAAGCATTTATTAACCATTTCTTAAAGTGGGTCTCTGGAAATGAGAATCATGCCAGTTATTCCCTGTGAAGTGCTCTTCCTCTGCTGAGCAGTCTTTCCATACATGGCTCTGTGATACTGACCCATGTCAAACCTACCAAGTGCATAAACCTAGTGCACTTTTAAAAAACACTTCTCAAGTTCAGTGAAGGGCAAAGTTAACTTTTTACTGGGTTTCTAAACAACAGACAGAAAGCCCAGGTGGGTGACTTGAAAAGATGATGCCAGCTGTGAAGTATAGGTGGAAGTGTTACCTGGTGGTAATTGGATGTATGGGAGAGGGGTTTCCTTTCCTGCTAACTCATCGTCTTTCATTTCTCCATTCCTGGCAGACGAACGATCCAGCCAGACTTTGTAAGTGCTTCTGTATATTTGATAGTGAAGTGTCAAATTTTGAAACCTGGTCCATGTTATTTGGTGCAACACCATTAAAGCATCCATTACAGCTCTCATCCATCTTTCATGACTAGAGTGAGTACAGGTCCCATGGATGATGCAACTTCAAAAGGAAATTTTAAAGTGAGATTTCTCGGTTTCACAGACAACACTAAAACCTCTTTATGAATGTTCATGTGACTTCCCCGTGAATCCAGATTGGTTCTTGAAGCTCAGCATTAAAAAAAAAATCTGAAAAAAAAATCAGCTCGGTTTCAGCCTATAAATAAAAACTCCCACATGATCTTTAAATCCTTTTCTGATCTTTATAAAAGGCTTAGTTTTTAAAGATGGAAAGTTACTGTGAGTTATGCAAGCTGCTTATGTTTCAGCAAATGACTTTTTAAGTTCCTTGATGGAATGAAAATGTTCAGTTATACATGACTTGTATTTCTGGTGCTAAATGTGGTCAGCAATAAAAAACTTGCATAGTGTGTGCCATGATGTAGTTGAAAGGGAATGAAGCCACTACTCACTTAAATCAAATACCACATCTTTTCCATGACGGAATTGGGAATGGCAGGCAACACAATTTTTAAAATAGCAATGTGGTTAGTAAAGAGTTAAATCCTACAGTTCTTATCATGGACTGATCCTCTTGAGCTCTGAACTCTTAGTCCTTTGGAACTCTGCCTAAGGATACCACAGGATGTGGCAGGGTTATAACCATATTTAATCAGGGCTTGATCCAGGTTGTGGCAGACATTTTGAAGTTTTAATTTGACTGCCATGGACATTTGATTCAGCTTCTCTGTTGTATAAATTTGCTCTTTCGTCCAAGCTGCTGTATCTCCTGGTGCCAGGTACCTTCATCACATATGAAAAGGGTCAGTTAGAATGGCACAGAAGCCTTCAGAAAGAATTTCTTTTATTATTTTGCAGCCATACTTATCCAGATGTTATTTTAATAGCTTATCTAGTACTTTAACTGACACGAGGCACAGCACACCTTTAGCAGCTACGCAAAGTTGCTTAGACTACCCCTCTGAAATGGTAATATTGCAGCACGGCTGGTGGTGGGGTTCTTGATGTCTTTGAGTATTTTCTACTGCAGTGCTGCTCATCACTTCAGTTTCCCAATCTGTTACCAGAGCCTCCACGACCTCTTCCTTACCTAGAAGACATGACAGTGGTGCTTTCCAGTGCTGGGACCAGCACTCGTTCAGTGCTGACCTCTCCATCAGGAACACAAATGACCATCAGTCCAGGGAGGTCTGCTCTCATAGGTAAGTCAAGTGCTTCAAGATTTTTTTAGACTTTAGACTACAGTTATGCACCTGGTTATTCATTATGGTTAAGTATTCTCTAATCCAGCCATTGAGATTGGGACAAAAGACATCACATAGTCCATCATAATCTCTGACAAATGGTTCTCGTATCTCAAAAAAATAATTTTAAAAATGGAGGCTCTCTTATTAGTGAAATGCCCCAAATCTTCATACAGAATAAGGGCTCCATTGTGCCACCTTTTATAACACCCTGTAAGAGGCAGTCCCTGCTCTGAGAGGCTGGTTATCTCATTCAACTCAAGACATGTCAAACTGGTGTGCTAGTTGATCTTAAAATAAGAAACGCTTGTGGTTTGGTTTTCCTTTTTCTTCTGTATTTGGGTGCTAGTCTTCCCATGTGTCTACTATTCATATATGTATGCTGCTTCCTCAGAGGCTTTTCTAAAGTTTTGCCTATCCATCTAGACCTGTATTTCTCTTGCAAGCTCTCTATTTCATTCTGTTCATTTTATTCTCCTTTGTTATATAACACAACCAATGTCTGCACAAAGCCATGTAAGAAAATATTCCCCATTGAAATTATTTTCTTCTCATCCTTTTCTGCCTTCCATATTGTTCCTCTTGCAAGTTCTGTTATATGCTGTAAACTCCTTTAAGATCTGTGGGCATAACTGGTTTGAGAAAAGAATTTCGTCCTTTTCAACTGTTCAGGGCATCTTTATTTTAAAATTTTGTTTCTCAAGAAAATTTTTGATTTTTTTTATTTTTGAAAATTTTTGATTTTTGAAAATTTTTGTTTTCCTGAGCCTTTACTAACTCTCAGGCTCCAAGAGGCAGAAAGCTTCTTCAGTGTCCCTGTTTCTGCACACAGTGAAATCTTGTCACATCTGCAGTGTCAGAACAACCTTTTATCCTTTTAGAGGTAGGGATCTGAAACTTCTAGCAAAGGCTCTATAGTTGGCCTGAGTATTTACAGCTCTGGTAGCTGTACCTTCCAAAACATTCTTTGCCTACATTTATCAGCAATTTTTAGATTTTATTTTCACAGTGGAGACTTTCTATTTATGTTTTTCAGTTTTGTATGGTTTACTTTTCCCCAGTGCATACATTTAAAATTGTTCTTAGTCTGTAGCTTTGGATTACATTTCTGCTTGCACAAAAGCTGAAGTAGTCCTTGATGGGGACAGTATCTGAAGATATTTATTAGCATTGAATAAATCATTTTGAGTATGGTTTTATTGTACCCACTATTATAAAACTGGGTCACGGTCCTGTTTCATCCATTTCCTCTCAGGTTTCCAAAAAGAGGTCTTTAGTAGTTGTAGGGATTTTTTATCATTTGAAAGCAGTAATTGAACCACAGCGTTCTGCACTACCTGTATATAACCACATCTAAATTAATTTCGTTTGGACAAATCACTGTCTACCCTCCATTCCATGTCTGGGGCAAAGTAGCTCAATGAATCTTCATAGCAAAATGGCAAATCAGCTTCATTCTTGAGGCAATTCCCTCAGCATCACTGGAGTTTTACTGACCTGAATTTAGGGCCTGTTATTATTAAAGCCTAACAAAACCTCCAGAGTCTTTTTTTTTTCTAATTAAAAAAACAGCACGGAATCAGCTATTAAATTAACAAGCTACAGTCCAAAGCATTCAGCTTTCATGTGTGTTAGTCATATATGTTGTCTGTACTTGTACCAAAGAATTTGGATTCATCTACAATGAGAATAGCCATTACTGGGAAAAAAAAAAAAAACAAACAAGCAAACAAAGAAAAAAAACAAACAACAAAACAAACATACAAAACAACCCTAATCTTGCAGATTATTTTTTTTTACTCTAGTTTACTCTCGATGCTAGTGTCAACATGGTTTACATTCAAAGACTGTATTTACTCCCAAATTTAGTCTCCCCATAGTCTTCCAGTGAAGTGTCTAAGTCTATTGTGGGCAACTGTGATAATTCTGTATTCAGCCTTTGCCTGAAGTGTTGCTACACTGGAAAGAAAATTTGCATACGTTTCCAAGCACCAGTTGCAAACATAATTTTGGGAACAACTTCTGAACTTGTAAATGTGTGACCCACATCTGTGTCCTCTGTTCACAACATCCCTAGAGGCTGCCCATTGATTCTTCCTATTCTACCACCCAGTTAACTGACTTTAAACCTGTTAATTCCTTTGGCATTGATTATATGGGGGTGTTTGTTCTACATGCTCTGGATGCCCCATGTAAGAACTTGCAGTAGGTGGATCACTATGTATAGGGTCCCTTGTCTGTTCTAATGCTGATGGGCACCAGCATCTCTTGGGACTCAGAAAGCACTGAGTTAGAGCTGACATTTGGAAATTTAAGAATATGAGGTTTTGTTGAGTAGAGAATGAAAATAGTACATGTGCAAAGGAACAGAGTGAACTGTGAAGTGGTAAGTAAGCTTTGAGGCAACTTTGTATTTTAAAAGATTAATAAAAAAAATTAGAAGACTTTAGTCTTTTAAGACACCAAGGATGAAAAATTATGTTAGAAACCTGGATAAATTCAGGTATGAGTTTGCCAGGGTTTAAGAAAAATGGGAACCAAAACTTCATTAGGCACTGCTTTTGTCCCTTGAAAGAAAGAAGAAAACAGTAGGCACAGTAAAAGAACATTAAAGTTGTCAATGAGAACCAGTTCTGAAACTAACAACTGTGTAAAATATAAAAAAGATTAAGAAGCTGAGTTAAAAGGACAGAGCTGGAGCCTCTAGATTATCATACAGGCTATACACTTTCTTTTACGAAGTGGTATTACGCAACGCTTCCACCGTCATTTCAGCCATTTGAAACAATGAACTTGCTTTATGGCGTTAGCTCCTATGAGTTTCTTCCAAATAAATCTTAGGGAATTTGCTGCAGTAAAAGTCAGGTCCATAACAAATACCTGATTTGGAATTCTTCTTTCTTAATGTTAAGGGTCATTTGTGTGCCTTCACTACAGACATGGAGAAGAAGATCTGCTAAAGACTCATGCCCTGCCAGTGGAGTCATCAACTGTCCCTTTAAGATCTAATGTAATACATGTTTTTGTATGAGCTTGCAGGAACATTTTTGTCATATGTTCTTATTTTTATTTGTGAAGGGTTGAAATTTCAGCTAGATTTCTAGCCAAATTCATCCAGTTAGAAAGCATGATGTAGACAGCGGCTTAGAGAGTTTGATGCTTATCCTGCTCCTTCACAGCTGCTGAAGCATGCACAGAGTGCTGCAGTCTCCCCGAGGCCTCACATTTATTGGCAGGTTGAGTAGTAACACTTCCGTGTTATATGCATATCACATATCTGAAGGACAGGACTTCCCTCAAAGCAGAAACTAGAGGACCCATGAGCTTGGGAATATTTTCAGGTTTTTCAGTAGTGCAAACTGACAGTCAGTGATGAGCAACAGACTAGTCACTCATTTCCTGATGTCCTTCGTTCACAGCACTTTATACCACACATAACATAGAACACAGGAAATTTCTGAAGTAGTGACAATTTATATTTCTTTGGAAAGCTTTTGCATTAGATCTTAATCATATTAATGTCACTGTTTTTGAACTGGTTTTAATTTTGAATACAGTTTGCCTGAATGTTGGTAATGAAAGTATTCTAAGAAACTCTGCCCTTTTCCTCAGAAAGAAATTCTTTTGCTTGTCCTGATAACTTTGTGGAATTATCTTTTTTTGAATTAAAGAAACATCTTAAATTCATGTATTTTCAGTAGATTTTCTATGCTACAAGTATCACTGATTTTTTTTTTTTACACACATCTCTGGACACATATCCATGTTCTTGACTTTTATGTTAATTTTGGCAAAACTGAAGTTGTAAGATCCAGTGTTTCTGACGTCTAACACTCCTGCAGAAAAGGCTTTGGGTCTATCAAGAATACTCATTTGCATCTGGGTACAAGCTCTTTGTTGCCTTGCTGTTTCACTTTTCAGTGAGAAAGTCTGAGGATCTTACAAATCCTGGTGGGTATTCACTACAGTTTCTCAAAATTATTGTGGCCTTACTGGAAGACTTGTCAAAAGATAAAATATATGATATAAAAATGTCTACTTAGCACTGTATTTATTGCAGTTTTGTGCCATATTGAAAGCTGACTTTGACTTATACGTGAATTATATTTCGGTGAGGATTCTTGAACGTTGGAAGAAAGCGGACAAATTAATACTTCTAGGAATATAGAAATATAGGAGTACCTAGAAAATGTCACAGTGAAAGAAAAAGTTGGAAGAAAAATGTTCTTTAACTGCTTATAACAGTACAATGTTTCTAGGCATCTGTTGCTTTGTTTAAATGTTTTGTTGCAGATGAGTCTTTGAGTTGCACAGAAAACATTTGTGAACACACCAGATAATGTTTCCCCCTAGAGCTTCAGGTTCATGTCCCACATGTTTTTTAAGAAATCTTCATAATGTGTGATGATTTCTGAAAACATGATGTGGTCTTTAGACTATGAGTGTTGAAGGAAGGGGGATTGCTGCATTCCACCTTGTATATAATTAAATAAAGGTTTTGAACTGCATTTATGAGGCATTCAAGATGGGAAGCAGAGATGTTTTTTTGATTGAAAGAGGAGATGCCACCATTACATAAAATTTTGGCCTTTATTCTGTTTTTATACTTTAGATTAAATTAACTCAATGCAAATCTCAGAGCATTATTGTAGGGAATATGAAAACATGAGCGAATAGATAGAGAAAAGCCTCAGCAGTTATTTGGAATCTGATCTCAATCCCTTTTATCTCTCAAACTACATAATCTTCAGTTTGTTCTCTGGGAACCTGGCATCCCCATCTTAGAGCTCTGAATTTTCACTTTTCCAGCCTACATTGCATCCATCCAGTTTTGTGTATTGAGAAAAAAAATAGGAGATATCAATTTGTAGGGTATTGTATACTGAAAACAACTGTAAAGCTAGACTGTAAAGTGTAATTTTAAAATCAGAGAAGTACAGTCACTTGCAAAGAAAAAAGGAAATATTGCTGCTCCAAATTTATTGCATTCTGCCTGATGACTTCCACATCAAATATACTTACTTCAGATATCAGAACATGATTTTGCTAAATGCCAGTATTGCAAATATAGTCCTAGAAAGCAGATTTCTTTCTTTTTTTTTCATTATCCCCAACAATTACAGAGTTAGGGCAGGTTAGCTGTCAATTTCACTGCTGCTTTCAGAAGATGAAGAGCTGGACTACAAATTCCTGTTCTGCAAACACTGCTGTTATTTAGCCACAAAACTGTTTTTAAAACAAAGTAATAACAACAACCTTTCACTTAAAAGATGCAAAGGAATTCCCTTACCAAAACCAGTGTCTTCCTCTCACTTTTCTTTTAGGGGAAATAGTATAACCCCTTCAGTTTCTAGTAGAGTCACTTAGATGCTCAAAAGAGGCCCCAGAAAGCAGAAAGGAAAAATATAATTATGGCAGCCACCTTGCTTGCATTGGTCAGCCTTTTGAGTATAAATAAACTACGTAGTCTGAAAGGGTCAATTGCATTAGAGCCAAGGCCCTAAGTTCAGAAGTTTTCAGCCTTTTTTTTTTTTTTTTTCCCCAGAGAGGGCTACTTCAAGTCTGTGGCTAGCATTTGACTACCTGCTGATTTAAGGGTTATCCAGATATGACACTGAACAAAAGAATTAACCTAGAGTTTTTTGAATGCGTTATAGTGAGTCAAATGCTGTGCTGCTGCCCATTGCAGGAGAAGAAACAGATCATATAGACAGACTGATGCCATGATCAGGACCAAATTCTCATCAGACCCAGAAATCAGTGTTGCAGTTGCTTGCTACATACTTTGCTTCTGAACCATAACATATCTAAACATAGAATGGATACTTTTTCAAAATCAGTATGAAAAGCAATAAATGATCCAGATAAACACAATGGATCACCTGTACAAATTTCTTGCAATGTTTGGTGCTGTTCACATGAGCAAGAATACATCTTTTTGAAACATAAGGTTATTTTCCTTTACTCCCTTTTGCCCTTCCGCTCTCTGTGACAAGGCTATTCTAAATTTTCCTAGGTTTTGGGAATTACTACTGCATTAAAAATGGAGGCAGAAATGCAAAATACAAAATAATTTACAATAGGCACAGAATCAGGAAACAGAAAACTCATGAGTAATTATTATTTAACTGGTGTCTGTGCTCTCCTAAGCAAAAAAAAACAGGTGCAGAAGTTGTGCTGTAGGAATCAGATAAAATCATGACTATCTGAGAGGTCACTTAGTACATCATTTTTTCCTCCTCACTCTCTGTCATAAATTTGCCATTATGTTTGAAAAGTAGTTCTAATGCTAAAGAATATTTTTTTATCAACTCTACTTTACACTAAAAATATTGCAGTTATGATGAGAATAAAGCACCAAGTGCATTCTTGGGATAAACTATCCTGTTAATTGTATTTACTATTCCCCTCTATTTTTGTCTCAGTGAAAATTCTGCCTTGTCACATTATTTATAAGAAGTCCCAGGTACCTGACATTTCTACAAAGATGAGAATTAAAATGAATGTCGAGAATGCCATTATCATTGTAATTAATTCCACAATCAGACTCTATCATATTGTTTTCATTCTAAATGTTATATAAAGCTCCTACAGTATTGCAGTACCTTCCTTCTGCATCAGACTGCACCACAGCATTTCACTGAAATGGGTGCCTTTTCATACTGTGTACATCTAACAGTATACAATATGTGATGATACCTCTGCTTGGTCAAATATTTTGACCATGCAGATATAGTATTTGTTTTTTAGGCATTCAGACAGTAGTCCTGCCAGTGCCAAGCTCTGAAAGCAGATTCGGAAGTGCAAGGTCCTCTAGGGAATCTGCTGCCTTTGGTTTCTTCCTCAGTGCTGTGTGGTGCTATGAATAAACTCGTCTGAGAATCATTGATTTACAGCCATGGTCCAAAACACCACATAAAATAATATCTCTGGCCTCTGGAGTAACATCTGTTTAATTTTGGGTTTGTGTTAACAGTTGCAGCCTGTCAACTTGTGTCTCTAAGTTTTCCAAGATCCCTGACCTAGGTGCTGTTCTAACATAGACATAAATGATGCAGAGCTCCACTGAGACAAGTTCTGGTGAAACACTAGGAGTGTCAGACTTGCCACCAGTATCCCAGTCTGAGGACCTGTCATTCTGCCCGCTTCATCACATAAATGATCTTTTAGCCTCTTGCACAACTTAAGCTTTGCTGTACACTAAGTGTAATGGGAGTTTTCAAACACTGTAAGGTTTCTGACATGCTGACTAAAGGACTTACCCATTCTAGGTTTTGAAGCACACTCCATATTGGTTCTCAAAACCCCTCCCAAATGGCTAAGGCAATTTCTGTCAATCAGACAGAAGTTACAGCCTCTCTCTGGAGCAAGCATCACTGTCTTTCCTGCACCTATCTGCCCTCTGCCTCCTCTGCTCTGTGTTTGCTATTTTCCTGACACCACAAGAATTTTCCTGAGCCACTGATGTCACAGGATATAGCAAGTTTGTATCAGCTTAGGAAAAACAGAAAGGCTTCTACAGCAGCACTGACCATTTTGGGCTGGGCTGCTAATCATGTTAGGCATTAGCTCTTGCTCTGTCTTTCATTGAACTCCCTGTGGTGTAGCATTGTTCAGCACTAGCTTCACATGCCTCTTTTGAGTGTTGTTTTTCTGCCATAAAGGTACTTTTAGAGTTAACTTGGAGCTGTAGCAACAGTGGGGCAGAAGTTTGTACTGAAGAGTACTCCTTTTCCTTCTTTGGCATGCACTGGATAAATGAACCAGAGTTAGCTCAGAAGGTCATTTCAGCATGCTATATCCATTCTTACAGGCTTTGGTTTCATGATTTGCATTGGTGATTTTTTTCAGCCCAATCCTATTGATACAAGGTTATCAGTGTATAGGATTCCTGATGTCAAAGCCATTTTTAGAAAACAGTATTACCAGCAGAGCTTGAAAATTCCCTTGCCTTTTTAGTGGGCCCACCATGTGGCTGTATATTTGGAACATTTTTTTATAGCCTCTGTGAGGCAGGGAATGGGCCTAACTCATTTTATGTTGAATACGGTGTAAATTTACGATACTATTTAAATGATATCTAAGTACAAGAATGTGTGTGGCATTGGGTTACCAGTTTAGGTGTTTTGAGAACTGTTTAAAAAATGTGTTATATGATTAGTGTAATAAGTTTCAACTGCTCCTTTGGAGCCATAAATAGCTGTTTAAAATACCTTCATTTTTTCAAATGCTACTGTCATCAACTAAACTGGCCTATTTCAAGAATTCCTAAATACATGGCTTTCCTTGTCTAGCATAAATTCATGTTCATTTGACCTCTTTTGAACTATTAAAAATAACAGTTATACTTACATTAACATTATTTATTTCTTTTAGGGATTTTCAGGATCACATTATCATTCATACATTTTATTTTGTTCAGTGTATGAATGCACTGAGAATTAATTTGCATAATACCCTGAGTTAACTGTCTGTTTAAATTTAAACTTTGTACTATATTGAAAAATCTTTCCTCAGAAGTCAAATTATAAAGACTTGTCTCTCAGTTTCACCACTTCAGCAGAATGAGTTATATATATATTTGTGTAT
>NW_008614014.1:0-9186 GCF_000691845.1 Merops nubicus | reverse complement strand
TGCCGTGGAGCAGAGACAAGGGGAGCGGGTCTCCGGGTGGCGTTTCCTAACCGGGGAGGCGGAGGGAGGAGGGAAGGAGCGTCTGGAAGTGGTTTCACTGAAATGTGCCGCCTTCTACGTGCACATCACGAATGTTAATTTCTGGAGGGGACGCTCGTATGTACAAATGAAGAGCTGTGTGGAGACGGGTCCTGCTCTCCAGCCTAGATTACTATGAGTTCCTTGCCTCGTGATGAGTGTAATAAAGGGGCAGTGTGTTCTTCGCTGATTTCATTAAGTTTTTTTTCTGTCCTGCAGCTAGCAGTGTTCTGGCCATTGACCAGGCCAGGGGGCCCATCACCTTAGTACTGGCAGAAGATGGCACCATTGTTGATGATGAAGATTACTTCCTGTGTTTGCCATCTAATACCGAGTTTGTGGCCCTAGCCAAGAATGAGAAATGGCCCAGCAGAAGCTTAGGTACTCTGTGGATGAGGGGTGGGGTGTCAGGAATACAGCTGGTGAAATGAGGCTGTCTGGTGGATCAGGAATGACCTGTGCATCCGATGCCTCTCGTGTCAGGCAGCGGAACATCCCGGCTGTCCGAGCCTGCCGACGAGGTGGACAGTGGTGCAGAGAGGTGGAAGCAGCTGGCCAGGCAACTGAAGGATGACCTGTCTAATATCATCTTGATGTCTGAAGAAGACCTCCAGGTACAGTGGGGAAACCTCTAAATCCTGTCCTGGGCTCTGCCCATCATCCATTTAGCTGAGTAGATGATGGAGAACAAAATAAGTAAACAAGACCTGAGGCTTAATTCAGGAGTTGTTTTGGTGTGGCACTAGAGTCAAATTTCTCCTTGAGAGGGGACACTCACAAGTGTCCAAGGAGGATGCTCTTAGTCACTGCTTGTCCTCACAGCACGTCTTGCCAGTTCTGGGAGTGGGAGGGCAAAAAGTCAAGATTTGGCCCAAAGCAGCTGAGGTGGGCTCCTGTTTTCTGTTGGAAATGCACAGGATTCCACACCTTCCTAGATGCCTTTTGGCTTCTGGTAAAGAATGCTGGCTGGTGGAGCACCACTGCAGCCTTTCATAACTTGGCTGACTTGCTACAAGACACCTTGTGAGACACGCTGGTTTTCTTGAATGTGGGGCTCCGTCACTCAGGAGGCTGCTGTTTGTACTGTCATCAGTGCAGAGGAATGAGACACTCAAGCATCCATGTAACAGGAGCACTGTCGTTGTTTTAAGGTGCTTATTGATGTACCATGTTCAGACCTGGCAGAAGAACTTGCCCAAAGTCAACCCAAAACCCAGGCACTGCAGGACACCCTGCAGCGGGTGCTGGACAGACGAGAAGAAGAACGGCAGTCGAGACAGCTCCTGGAACTCTACCTAGAGGCCCTGAAAAAGGAAGATGGCATCTTAAGCAAAGTAGCAGGTAGGGAGCATTAGGATGCTGGAGAAGGAGCTTTTCAGAGATGCCTGAAATAATTAAGTGGAATAAATAAGGCAGAGTGAAGGACTGGAGTGGGTCCCATGCTTAGCAGCTATTAATGTGGTTTATGTAATCACTGGTATAGTGTGAGAACTCTGACTGGGTGAGACCAGGAGTCCTCTCACTGCTGCCTCACATTTCTTACAGTGACTGAAAGTAGAATACTGGGAGAAAAGCTTAAATCATGTAGTCATCCTTAAAATTGTGGATTTCTTAAGTTAGAGGATGCACCTAGACAGAATGTGTACCTCATTAATCTCAAAACCATCAGAGCAGTCCAGGCCACTTTTCCTGTCCTGTGTTTATCACGGGCTATAATGATTCTGCTACTTTTCAGCATCTGAGACTGTACCAGGGAAGAAGAAGGATGAAGTTGATGCAGGTACCAGCAGTACAGGCACCACAGCCACAACAGCACTCAGTGACCACATCCTTGCTGTTCTGAAAGAGAAACCTGCTCCAGAGCTCTGCTTGGACAGTCAAGATCTAGAGGTAGGTGAGAATGATGTTACAATACTCTGGCAAATCTTTCCCTCTGGAGAGAGCAGTCATGGGGTAAACCGTCCTTGCTTCTGGAGGCTTTAATGTCAGTTTGTCTCAGAGGGGTGAGATTTAATGTTTCTCCTCCTCAGTAACACTACCCCCTGCTTGGAGCTCCTCTGCAGTAGCCAGTTGACACTATTTCAAGTATTCTAGTCTGTCCTCTGAAAAGCCACAAAATAATTATCTTTCCCTCTGGAGAGAGCAGTCATGGGGTAAACCGTCCTTGCTTCTGGAGGCTTTAATGTCAGTTTGTCTCAGAGGGGTGAGATTTAATGTTTCTCCTCCTCAGTAACACTACCCCCTGCTTGGAGCTCCTCTGCAGTAGCCAGTTGACACTATTTCAAGTATTCTAGTCTGTCCTCTGAAAAGACACAAAATAATGCTAGTTTTGATCTCTGCCAAATCATAGTCAGCCAATGCTTCAGCTGTCTTACCAGCAAAGTTTTTTTGTATGCAGATACATCTAGTTATATTTCTTTTATACATCCAAAAAGCAAATAAAGCTCTCCTTATTCTGGAAAACACTGCAATTAAACTAACTCCTTGGGAAGGAAAGTCTAGGTGAACTGGAACCATCAGAAAGTGTTCTTTCTAATGCTGTGGACTTGCTGCTCTTCATTTTCCTAGAAGAGAAACTAAGTAACTGCTTTCTGTTCCTCTGAAGATCTGAATGTAGCTTCAGGTCTACGTGTTGGTAGATTATTGAGAAATCAGTAGCCCATGGGAGAGGTGATGAAAGCTGGGAACATCCTCAGTACTAAACTGGCAGTGCTGAGCAGGAGTCTCATTGCTGCCGTTCATAATGTGGGCAGAGGGGTCAGTGGTGAGGGAACAGCAGGAGAAAAGACTGTTAGAAATCTGTCTTCCTACAGCTGGTCTTGAAAGAAGACACACAAGCCCTGTCCTCAGCCCTGCGATGGGACAAGGAGAAAGCTGAAGCTCTGCAGCAAGCCTGTGACCAGGAGCTCTCCAAGCGTCTACAGCAAGTGCAGACTCTGCATTCCCTAAGGAGCACCTCCAAGGGGAAGAAAGCACTACCCTGGGGAGACTGGCCCAGCTCAAAACGCAGAAAATGAGTGCTGCTCAGAATGCCTCTATGGTTTGTGGGTTTGGGGATTTTTTTGCATTTGAATCAATACAAGCAAGAGACATTCTGGGAGGCAGTTTGCTGGCTGTCCTGTGGTCTGGCTCTAGACAGCTAAAATCTGGACATTGTCCTGAGGCTCAAACTCCTGTGATGATTCAAATCATGTGTAACCAAAGGGATTCTGACTTTTTGCAGAATGCTAGAACAATGGTATTGCTAAACACAGCATGTAGGGGTTCAGTTTTGAATACCTGGTTGAGAGCCAGAAGCTTCCATGTGCCAGTGATGGATCTAGCTGCTGAAGCCCCAGGCAGTTTGCTTGCTTTGTCCTCCCACCATTTCACTGTGAAGGATGGAAGTCCTCTGGAAGATGCTTTGAGGCACAGTTAAAGAACAGGGCAGAGGGGTTTGCCAGCTGCTGTCTGCCTTGAAGCTCCAGCCTGGGATCTAGGAACTTGAATTCTCGTGCTAATTACCAAGTCCTTTAACTTCTGTGCTTTTTCTGTAAGGAACTCCTTGGGTGCAGTGTAAGCACTAACTTGTAGAACACAGCAAAGGTGGAAATACTTGCTCTGTAAGGCTGTGGAGCAGAAGACTTGGTTTTGGCCTGTCTGTATAGCTCTACTCTCCTTATCATTAGTGTAGGATCATGATACTTTTGTATTAACTGGATAATCTTTATGTATTAACTGGCTTATCTTTAAATTTATTAAAGGCTTTTTTTCTAGTATCATTAAAACCTTTTTACCATACTGTTGGACTGGTATTCCCACCAGCTGCTCTGATGAAAGAATGTGCTGGTAAGTGCAGTATTGCCTTAAGTACAGAGGAAGAAGAAATGAAATGCAGACGTCCTCTGTATTTAACCTGTCCAAAGCACTGAGGTGAGCTGCACGTTCAGACTGGTGACACTGCACCAGAGCTCTCACCTGGCACAATCTATTCTCTTGGGAGTACAGAAGATGTACATGAAGAAAAGCTGACAAGTGAGCTGAAAGTTCTGTGACAGCTTTAGTAGGTACAAATGTTTTTTAGTACCCCCTCTCATTGAACATCACCTTAAATGGTCCAGGATCCCAGCTGATGAGTTCTCCTACAGCAGGTGTTCAGAGGAACCCATGGCATGTAGACATTCCAGTTGAGTTATGGCATATTTGAAGTTAGACTGGCAGTGGAACTAACAAATACTCTGAACACTTTAGTGCCTTTGAGCAGGTAAGCAAAAATACTGAGGGTGACCATGAAATTACCCACATGGGAATCGACTGGACTTGGCACAGAAGCTTTGCTCTGTTTTGCTAGGGCAAGTAATTGCTTCTTAAAGTGGACACTTCTGGCTTGTTACAGGCCATGGTGGGTAAAAAAGCTTCCTGCTGCTTTAATAGCTACTTATTACAAGCTTTTATGTTCGTGTCTTTCAGAGCTAGCATATATGGCTGTGCAGTAACAGAATTTCTGAAGTATACTCTATCACACCTCAGGCTAATTATACTGAGTGCCAATTGAAGCAGGAAGCACTGGGCAGCATGGCTGCCAGCAAGCTGCTTCTGTGAGCTTATGGCTCACCTTGGCATTGCCACTCTCTCCCTTATAAACCACTCTTTCAGTCTTGCTCAAAGCCACAATGCTTTTGCATTTTTCAAGCTCAACTTGGCAATAGAAATTCTACTCTGCAAGCTGTACAAGAGGAAAGAACTGGGGTTTACCTGTGGGGGTTTTCCCATTTACTTAAAATAGCAGATAGATAGATAGTATAATTACTTCAATCCTGTATTATGTTTTGAATATTTAACTCACCTACTTCCAGGCAAACACTGAGATGGAGTCACAGCCACCGTGCTGATCCTTCCTGTAGGAAGGCAGTGATGGTGCTTCCAGTCTAACCTTAAGGGAAAAAAAACAAATGGAGGGTTTTCATTGCTGCTTTTCCCTCCTCTTATCAAGGTTAGAGCCCTTTAGTTGCCTGTAAATTTTTAAATGCTGCAGTTCTTATGTTACAGAATTCAAATTATAACTAGACCTAGCATAGTATAACTTAAACTGTTAATTTTGTCTTAATTATTCTGATCTAACTATCATATTTCATAATATGATGGGAGATGCAGTTATACTCTAACAAAGTATGTTTGCTCCACTTAAGTTTAGTTAAGCTGCACAGTTTAACTATGTAAAAACTAGCATTTCCTTGATTTTATTCCTGTAATATTTAAGAGGCTTTAACTTTTAAACAGGGTGACTGACCTGCCCAGGATTCATGAGGATGGATTTTACATATAGGTGTTCACAGTATGGTAGGGCTTAAACACATCCAGAAATGTGAAAACCTAGGCTGGCTGTCATTATACTTTTTTCAGGGTAAAAATTTTAGAACATCAGAGCTTTGAGTTAAAATCTTTCTCTTTGGTACATTCAAGTAGACAAACCTACCTTGTAAGAGAGTCCTTCTTCAGCAATGATTTCCCATGAATGAGTATCCTCAATTTATGGTCTTCAACACTGCATTAATGATTTCTCCCTTAAAGCACCAAGAAAAACCTTTTGCATCTCCTGTGGGATTGGGCTGATGACCAGGGCATGCTACAGTCAATAAAGCCTCATGCACTTCACAAAAGCAAGTAATGAGTAGGAGCATTGAAAGAAAGGAACACTGATTAATGTAAGCACTGGTGTGCCAATGAGACAGATTTTCTGTTGATTACAGAGTTTTATTATCTATGTAGCCCACATCAGTTGGTAGAATTCTTCTGCAAGATAGCTCATTTCTGAAAGTAGAACAGCTTGGGACAGGGGAAAGGGTGGGTAAAGTTTCATAGGGTAAAATGTCCTCTACAGAGCCAAAGATAGGAATTGATGCCATTCCTGTTTTCTTCTACACTGTAGCACTTGATTGCATTTGATCAATACTGGATAGGTACAGGACACAAAAGGAATGTTTTTTTTCCCTTACCCACCAGTACTGATAGCACAAATACAGAACAAGAATAAAAGGGATCACATCTAAGGAGACCAGAGCATTACTCTTCCCACTGTGTCACATCTAGCTGAGTGACTAGTTCAGAATTGCACCCTGCTTCCAAGAGAAGGGTTTTAAACAAGGAGCAAGGAGTTCAAGGGAGATCAAGGTCATCTAGTACCTTCTTTATCTTGGGGTAGTATTTAAGGTGTAAGTCTTACTAAAATGAGAACCTGACGATTTTAAACTTGGTTTTGGGGAACTGCCCTAAGTTGTGTCCTTTAGGAAGGAAAGAATGGCTTCAAGGAAGAGCTCTTCTCATGAATGAAGGGCTAAGCAGGAAAACCAGCATTCAAGTCTTCCCTCCCTTGCTGCATATTTTAAACTATCCTCCACAAGCACATTCTTGCCTAGTGAAGCTTGTCCACGCAGGAGCTCAAGCAGCCTTCTCATTTCACTTGGCTCCAGTTCCTTCTGTCTTCACCCCTGCTGCGTTGGCAGCCAGGGCGTTTATGAGCCAGCAGAGGGCAACGGCGAGTGGCTCCTGGCCACCATGTCACCGCAGCGACACTGGAGTGCAACACAGCTTACTGAGGTGAAGACTGCACACCAGCAGTGTCACGGGTGAAAAGGACACAAAGTACGTTTTAATTCCCAAGACAAGTGAGAGAGATAGCTATTAAACAAACAAAAATATTCAAAATACCTAAGCAAAGCAACAAAGAAGTCAAATATTTACTAGAGAAACCAAGTAGCAGCATGGTGGGAGTTGCAGCTACTATTATGGTCAATGAGAATGTTCTGCTTTAAACTCTTTATTTAAAGGATTTTCTTTTCAGTAACAGTAAGACACCTTTTTGTGAGCAATTAAGGCATTGTGGCTGTAACCTTTACTGAATTCTGACAGACCATTCATTTATAGAACAGAAAAATCCAACTAATTATGTTCACCTAAAAAACTAAAGACCATTACTGTTGCCAACCTGCAAGAGGACTCTCCAACAGGCTAGCTTTGGTTCCTTCAGGATAGTAAGAGAAAGTGAGCAGACATTACTTGAAAGGTCAGTTATGCCATGTTTCAATCTTCACTTTCAGCCACAGCTGCTTCTTGTTCTCCAGAATTTCTCCTTCCTTTAGCTGCACTGGACTTTTTCTTCTTCTCCTTTTGCTCCATGTTACTTGATGTGAGCTCTTCACTCTTCTGGGTGATATACTTTAGCTGCAAACAATAATCAGTTGTCTACTGAGGAACTTAATTTGTTCATGAGAAAGCAGAGAGAAATGTTTACAAGAAATTAACAGGGCAAATTCTTACAAAAAGATGACAGAAACTCCAAAAAGGCTGACAAGCATCAGCTAGTTTTAATTTTTGCACTAAGCCCTCAGTCTAAGCTGGATATCCTCAGATAATGGAATACTTTTGGCAAGACTAGGATCTATAAATGTATGTTACAACCACCTCTAGAACCAAGAGAGCAACATTAGCAGTTAAATTTGCTTAAGCAGGAGTTGCTTCAGCTTTGACAGTTTTCGTTCAAGTGCTCTTAGGAATTAACAAATTGCTTTAAGAATGTTTCAAGACAGAAAATAAAATTTATCTCACCAAAGAGCTGCTCCTTCTAGCCAAAAGCTTCACATCTTCTGTAGTGACTGTGCTTCGTTTTGCATGCCTGCATAAAATTAAAAATACCTCTAATAACCAACATTGGTTGCAAGAGGCCCTTACAGCATTTAATTCAGACACTGAAAGGGCTTGATAGGGACCCAGTAAACCAAACCTCCCTCTCTTTTCCAGCTACAACACACAGAAAACTGTTTCACAAATCTGTACGTGTACTTCTAAATTCCCACACTTGTGTGTAAAAATAGTAGAACTGAGCAAGCACAACTTTGAGCACCACTGTTCTGTTCCTTCTTACCTGCCAGGAGGTCACTGTGTTAAGTTTGGACTCCTTAAAACATTTCCTTACCACCTTGAAGCATCTGGGTGAAACACAGGCATGCTAGTGACCATCTGTCACTCCCAAACCACCTTGTACCACTAGGTATCAATGCATTTGGCAATTATACACAGCCATTAATCTAAACAACCACTTGTACCACATAAATTAACTTCCACAAACAGGAAGAACCTACAGGGGACTATCTATTTCCTAACTTCACAGCAGCTGTTGAAGCAGCCAATAGAACCCTTTAAATCTTGAGTTACAAGATGTATTTTAAAGATTATCTAGTTATTGGAGCAGAACACAAAAAAAAATAAGTCTTTGTAACAATTAAATATTCCAGTACCTACCTTGCAAACCGCAGCAGTTGTGGACCCAGCCAATAGAACCCTTTAAATCTTGAGTTACAAGATGTATTTTAAAGATTATCTAGTTATTGGAGCAGAATACAAAAATAAATCTTTGTAACAATTAAATATTCCAGTACCTACCTTGCAAACATTTCAAGGTCTTTTGCGAAGGTCTCTGGAGAAAACACAAAGACATCACATATTTTAACATGCCAGCTCTGATTAGGAAGAGATACATGACACAGTTCTGGCTGTTACAAAGGGGTACTTGCAGTTATCCGAGTTAGTTATAGAGAAGGGACCACAACTTGCTGTGACATGCCACTCTGTTGCACATGCAGGTGGCCCACACAGTATTTCCACATACTTTTAAACACTTTCCCCAGGTCTGAAAAATAGAAGCACTATTTCTTGTACTTTTTGAAAGGTAAGGAAAGAAACAATGCCCCAGTGATACCTAGTTCCCGTGCTACTTTTTAAAGCATCATTTCTCCAGCAATTGCTCTCGAACAAATAGATAATATACGAAGTTCTGTACCACACTGCCTGAAGGTGATCTCTGAAATCGCTGCAATGGTTTGTTTGCTGAACTGCACGCCTCTGTCTTCTGCAACATCCTGACACAGGCAGCCAACCGTGTAGTGAACCGCAGCCTTCAGCCTCTGCAAGGACCCGAGGCAGCGACAGGTCAGTTCTCTGCAGACTGATCTCGATCAGTCGTCAATCATCGAGACTTTTAGGAGGAGGCAGAGACGCGAGCTTTGCCGGGCCCCGGCACCCCCGAGCACCGCGTTTATCACTCAGCCGCCCACCCGCCCTCCCTCCCGGCCC
>NW_008614013.1:0-10594 GCF_000691845.1 Merops nubicus | reverse complement strand
CTTTGTCATGTATGTTACATTTCTGTATGTATGTATGTATGTATGTTCGTGTGCCTCCCCGCCCCGCCCCGGCTGTGCCCTCCCTGCCCGGCGGGTCCCTGCAGCCACGACCGACCGGTGGGGAATCCCATTGCACTCTCATATTTTATTTTTTTTAACTTTTTGTGTGTGTGTGTTGCTTCAGCCCAGTTAAGATGCACTCTACTGCTTAAGGGAAGCATTTGAGCTTACTCCGTCACCCCAAGAGCTTAGAAGTCGGTGCCCGACAGGGCTGGGGACTTGGAGAAGGGGATGGTTGGAGCATCAGCACTAGCGATGCAGGCAGTGCCCTGGAGGGCACTGCAGCAGGGTACAGGCAGGGCTGCCTGACTCCCACGTCTGCACCCGCAAAGGTGCCCATGCTCAGGGGTGGCCTAACCCCGTGGAGAAGCCGGCTGGTTCCCTGACCCCTGCTTGCACCCCTCTGGAGTCTTTCTGAGATCCCTACGCCAAGAATGCCCAGATGCAGTTTTCTGTCACTTCACACCCTCTGTGTCACAGGGACAACTTCATGCACCAAGCAGCAGAGGTTTCCCCAGTGAAGGAGACAAATCCTGTTCTGAGATTATTTTCTTGGGGGAAAAGAAGAAAAAGAACTTTCTGAATTATCTTGACAAAGCTGTCTTATCAAAGCATGTTAAATGCATCCCCTGCTCTGCTCTACTTACTGGCCGTAAAGCTGCAACGCTGAAGATTTTGTTAGTGTCCATGTGAAATGGGCACTCCCATACTGGAATCAAGTCCATGTGAATTGTGCAAAATGTTTTGTGAAAGGGACTTTGGAATACCTAATGGTTTTTGACAGCAAAATCCTAAAGGATGACTCTCTGTGGAGTTTTCAGTGCCCTGTAACAGCATACATCTTCAAACCCCGAGCGGGGCTGCACGGTTTGATGTTTTATGGTTATTCAGAGAGTGTCAGGTTTGCATTCAAAAGGCAAGTGAACTTCTCCTGGCTTTACAGAGGGAGTTTTTTTAGTTCAGCACAGAGGTCGTAGTCAGGGCAGTATGTGTACACTTGCATTTGTTGCTGCCTTTACTGTGCAGTCTATGAATGGGAAATCTATGCTCTTGGGGTGACCATCTGCTCACCTTTAAGATGCCTCAATAAGAAAAGAAAGCTGAGCATGTTTGTGCAGTTGCAGCTGAGAAGTGGCATGAAAGCAGCAGATAACATGATGTGCAGAAAGAATCATCAGTAAAATGTGGTGTGTTTTTTTTTTTTTTTTTCAGGTACATTTATCTAATGGGACTCAGTGAAATAAAGAAGCTCAGAAATTCAAAGATGGGTAGCGTCTCTGAAGAATGTGCCTCTCACATAGTTTTATTTGATTACTGAATCGAACTTCAGAGTGTTCTTGAAGATTACATAAACATCCACCCTGGTGAAGCTGGCTTTGTGTGTTCCTGTACTGTAAGTTATGTCAAGCATTTTTTGTTATAAATGACTCCATATAGCATAGTGGAGATTAAGCAGAATGTTACAATATACAACACACCAGCCATCTTCACCACAAAGCTTGCAAAAACATTTTTTTAAGACAAATTTTGAAATGCTGACCTTTGTAGTCACTGCTTTATGGTGACCCTACAGATGTGTTTACAACACCAAAATCTGGACGGATCTTTCTTGATTCCCTCCTTCCCCCGCCAGAATATCTTTTGCATTTTATGTGTGAGCTGCATACCCTCCTAGCAGTCTTACTTGAGCATAAGCTGTGTAAACAAAACGGGAGAGATAGAAAGCCCATAAATCACAGGGTTGCCATCTCTTCACACTGGCTGCTCCTTGTGAGGTAAAGTACTGCTGGGAACGAGTAAGAGTGCAAGAAGCAGGGCCAGCATGAGGGGAAGAAGAAAAAAGTGTAGCAGCAGTAGCATCCAAAGACCAAAACTGATGCTTTCAGAAAAAGGCTTGGGCCCCAGTACATGGTCCTTACTCACCTGAGCAATCGCATTCAGCCTTATGGGAGCTGCAGTGTCTCCATGGGCCCAAAGTGTCATCAACATTTCAGTTTTTCCCTTTCACCATAAGCAGTTCTATGAAGAATCCCAGCATGTGACTGGTTTATTTTTCTGAGCCAAAAACTTATGCATGAGATTTTACTTGTTAATCCCAATTCAAAATGTCACTTAACCCACATCATTGTTTGTTCACTTACAGTATTTTCCATAGCTATAAATTCAACATTTCTCCACAGACATATTTTTTTTTTCAGCTACATAAATTCTTTTTAACAGGAACATATCCTGCAGTCATGAATCAGAAACAGGCAGAATGCCTGCGGACTGTAGTAAGAGCAGAGATTTCAGGCTGGCCCTTTTGAGACTAAAGTAATTTCAGACACAGGCTATCTTCCCCCCAGAAATAACTCACACATAAATCAGGAATCATTTGACTTGCTCCAGCTAGCATTAGCAACAGTCTGAAAAGCCTGCCACAGATAAGAAAATTCTTTGCAGACAGGTTCGCTGAAAACATAGTCCCCCCTAGAGGCTGAAAAGATGAAATATTTTAACATATCTGTACTGCAAATTATATCCTGCCATTCAGACATGCAAATTCTTTCCTTGTTCATCGAAGAATTTACTCTTTTTTTTTTTATTTCCAGGAATCTATACTCTTCTGGAACACACCTAAGGGATTTCCCACTGCAGCAAGGTGTATCTAGGTGTCTTTTTGTGGTCTCATCTTCATATACTTAGGTTATGTGAAAATGCAACACAGCTTTTAGGTGAAAATATTGCAGCATGAAAACTCGGGATACACCAATGTGATGTAAAAAACAAGTGGAAAGGGGACATGTTTACTTGTTCTTTTAATTGTCACCACCAACTTCTGTGCAGGTATGTATACAAGAACAAGGTGCCAACTACACACAAAAAATGTGACTATACACACAATACATATAGTAGTAACGCTTTGCAGGGCTTGCTACTCTTACTCTCTTAACAGCTTCCACTTCACAGCACAGAGTAAGCTAAAGGTGGACAGGTGGATGTCATTTTTATTTTACAAGCGGGGAGAATGTAACTTGGGATGGCAAACTGTGATGTCCCAGAGGTCTAGGGTGATCTCAAGATCATCCATCCACTGCACTGCTTATCCTCACTACCACGGCTAAAATCATGGCTTGATGGTCCTCAACAGTACATGGTGGTAGATCTACCCTTCCTTTCCCATTGATACTGACAGGTGAGCTGAGATGCAGCCCCATGAGATGTGCTGTTCAGTTATGTAAAAGCAGGTGGAGGATGAAAGAGAGTGACACCAACCTCCCAATTACTTGCAGATTCTGGTGTGCTCCTAAAGAGTATTTCAAAAGCATGTGTTCCTCTAAAGCATGCAGATTATGGGGCTTGGGGCTAGAACCCAGCCTGATAACTCAATGCAGTCCAGTAAGTACTTGCTGTGTTTCTTCACATCTACAGGGCAATATTGAATGTGAGGTAACAGGATGAAAGACAGCAAATGGGGAAGTCTTTGCAGAGATTCAAGGCAAGGTGCAGAGCTGTCACAGCCTACAGAAAAATCCTGCTCTCGGAATTCCATTAGGAGGTCCTAGTCTGGCATAAAAATAATTAGAACAGACATATGTTAAGGACACGCTCCAACTTATCAAAACTAGATTACTGACAACTAGTATGAGCTACAGCAGTTTCAGGAGGGCCCAAATTAATATCTTAGGACTGATACAGTATAAATCACAGTGAGCAAATGTGTCTTGCAACAGTCTTATTTCTGCGCCCCTGTATAGTTGTAGTGAAAGAACTGGATCTACATGTTCATTTCCATCCAAGGACTTTGGAGTCTCCCTGAAGCACTGCCCTTCACTGCATGCAGGAACAACATTAATGACCTTAAATGAGACATGTCTCATTACCTGTTCCACAATACACTTTCCATCACCTCGTTTCTTCTCCCTGTCCTTTTGGCTCAATCCATCTGGCATTATAGCAGTGAGAAATCAGCTTTGACATATTTTATGTAAGAAAAAGCTGAAGACAGGCAATAGATTTTCTTGTGAAGTTGTGAGAATAAACTTATTTTACAGCAGCAGCCCATCTGAACAGCATGTCTAAATTAGATTTCATGTCTCCTTTCCAATTAATGCCTTAGTTTTTGTGAACAATAAACTGCCCACCTTGGTAATGAATGTGTCCGTATATACGGTACATTGCCAAGGAAATAAAGGCCTCATTTGGATTAATGTTAATATAGATAAATAATTTTTAATTTCTATGATACCACTAAAATTGTCATAAATTTTATGTAGCATTTTTCCGTTTCTAATAGCTCATCACCTGTCTTAGGAAGGTTATCCTCTGGTAACTGCAGGAAGAAACACTGCAAGTTCTACAAGGGACAGGCAAAATCATCTTTTGAAGTGTTTCAAAACAAGAACAGTGTACACAAGATTATATTTCTACTGCAAGCTAATTTATCTTCAGTAGTCTTCCACATACAAATAAAAGTAGTTGCTTTAGTGATTATTACAAAGCCCATTTTTCTTTCCCTCCATATGACTAGTATTAATGAAAAAATAATCACTTGCACTTCCGCAGTCAAGGCATGTCTGCAGTTGCAGTGGAGACTTTGCCACACCTACACTTTTTGAAAGCTACCAAAGACATGACTATAGAAAATGTCCATAGTCTTCAACAAACACAGCAGTAAGTTACCTTAGCTATTACAGTGCTGCTCACTCTACCTGCTCTAGTCTGCTTGATACTGCCCTTTATATAATGGCATTACATATGGCCATTTTATATAAAGGGACATTGCTTTCCCTTGCTTAGCATTTTAGCTGAGCATTGACAGTTTGGGTTCCAGTTTTCAGAATGTGTGTCTACCATGGCATTTCTTTTGTTATTGTTCTTATTCTAACTTCATCTGGAAAAGCTTGGCCAGTCCTCAAGAGATTAAGGAAATATTAACTGCCTTACGTCTATTAAAAACTGGCAACTTCTTTTTGACTTCAGCCCTTCAATTTGCAGCATGGGGAGAGCCTCTGTGTGAGGGACAGGCACATGAAAATGTGTTTTTGTTTAACCAGCTGTGAATTCTAAGGCTAGAGAGAGTGATGTTTCTACAAGGAGCAGAAAGTTAACAGTGTGAGTCCAAGATTTCATCTCCTCAACATGTACACCATCCCCTTGCAACTTGCTTATCACGTTGGACTTGCACAGTTCATCCCCAGCAACTGTGCTTTAACCCCACACAACTGCTGTACCCATCCAGTGACCCACGGGCACACACAGAGCACCACAGGGATGAACAGACTTTGGGCCAGGACTGTAGGGTCCTCAGCTGCCACAGACTGCTGGATGAAGGTACCAAAAATAACAGTGGGAAGCCTCAATTTGTTTTCTTTGTATAGTCCGGGGGAAGCTGGACTGATTCTTCTGCCTCCTCCTGAGACATCACAGCACTGGAAATTCTCCAGGGGCACTTGGGTACAGTGATTCCTGTCTGTGCCCTAACACAGATTTCCCAAAGCACTTCATGTGCTTTACAGAAAGAAAGCATCCTAGGTAACAGGAACTTAATCCTTACATTTGATATTCAATTTGGGCAACATGCAGTTTGTGCCAATTTTTAAAATTCTTCTGACTAATAATAAGAAAAATATGCTACATTTGCATGGTATTTTCATTATAAAACCGTGCTAGGGAGAACTTAGTCTTCTCATTACTTATAGATGTGTATCTATTGAACTCAATCTCAACCCGGCATCCTCAGACTGTGGCCTCTGAAATTATACTGACAGCAAGCAGCAGAACAAGTAAATGTGTAAGAGTTCAAAGGCCAACCAAAAATTGTGGACTCGTTTGTTAACATGGCCTTATTAAAAAGAACCAGCTGAGCATCAACTGCCAGCATTGACTTTGGAGGCAATCAGCTGCCAATAAAAGCCAAGAACAATCATTTGAATGCAAGTTACTCTATTCTCACCGTGAAATCTGGCAAGTGTCTTGTGTGTGTTCATGCGTGTGTTGTGCTACAGAAGAGCACAGTGTTGAACCAGTGCCATACACAGAGCAGAGCAATGTGGACAAGCACTCAGAAGCAGTGCAACACTTGCATGTTTCTCTGAAAGACAAAAGAGGAAATGTGAAATGACTGATCAGGCTGAGAATACTCCATGTCACAAATGCAAATAAGTGGGGTGGGCCTCTTGGGCAATGGAGTATGGTATTACTTATAAATCCACAAATGAGAAAATGCATTGATTGTCTAGCATGGTCACCCATGTGGTGCAGGTGTCATTTCTGTACCACAGACAAACAAGGGCCAGTGTCCTGTGGGTTTATTGCAAATCTATCAGTAATACTCTGAAAGCTGTTTTGTGGTGGTGATGAAAACAGTTACCAGCGGCTGTTATAAGAGAGATCTTAATGTTGAGCCAGTCCCAGCTGTTGGTTAATTAAGTTTTTTCTTTGTTTATATGGAAACTACTGGTAAAACTCTACTGGTAATCTACGTATAAATTCAAACACCAACAAAGTTCATTATTTTGATTTGTTTTATCTCGTGGAAAGATTTAATGTGGTACAGCCACTGGAAAGCTACACCTGATCATGTCATTTGTCATCAACTGAACTTCAAGAAAAAAGGAACAGAATTCTCAAAAAGGACAAATCAGTGGAGTTTCACCTTCCTGCAGCAAGATTAAAAATTAAAAAAAAAACCAAAAAAACAAAATTGGGATTTTTCCCTTGAAAGTCTTTGTGAAAGAAGCTCCTTGTTTATGGATCCACAGACTAGATCTGTGCCTGAAACTTTGAGGGCAATGTTGAACTATGAGGAATTATTGCATTATACTTCAGATGAAATCTTGTCTAGTTCCTATTGCTAGGTGAAAAAGTACGTCTGTTTCATCTTTTGCTCTGAAAAAAAGTTCCTAAACAACAGTAAAATGCAGTCGTTTTGTCATTGTGTTAAAAAAGGGACCGATATATTGAACAGCTGGAAGCAGGTGCCTCCAGTAAACAAACTATATCTTCACAGAAATTAGAGGCAAGTTTCCCAGATTTGCTGACTTGATTTGAGCTTTACAAGATCACTCCTTGGAAATATTGAATTTTCACAGAGTGAAAGTTATCTTTCCTTTCTCTTCCCTAAATAGTCATGATTAAACTTCTTCTCATGGCTGCGCAAGGATGAATAGTACTTCTGATCTGCTGCCTGCCGCCCCAGACAACATGCAACATGTACAAAATGCAGCTTTATACACAACAAATGTTATTTACATTAGTCATTAGTCTGTAACACCGCGGATCTCAAGTAACAACAGAACTAGAGGGAATGGGGCAAAGCTGGAAGTGGGCAGATTCAGGCTGGATGTGGGGAAGAAGTTCTTCCCCATGAGAGTGGTGAGACCCTGGAATGGGTTGCCCAGGGTGGGGGTTGAGGCCCCATCCCTGGGGGTCTTTAAGGCCAGGCTGGATGAGGCTCTGGGCAGCCTGATCTAGTGGGAGGTGTCCCTGCTCATGGCAGAGGGGTTGGAACTGGGTGATCCTTGTGGTCCCTTCCAACCCTTACAGATTCTGATCTGTTTTGGCAGAGGACTTTGGAGCCATGGTGGCTCGGTGATTGGACTTGATGATCTTGGAGGTCCCTTCCAACCTAAATGATTCTATGATTCTGTGATTCATGGTTCCACTGAAGCCTGTGGAAGGACCTTCTGATCATAAGCTGACAACAGAACCTTCAAGTTAGCTCTTATTTCTAAAAAGAAAGATGCTTTTATATTTATTTTCAACATAAGCAAAGTATCCCAGCACTTCCTCTGTTCTTCCAAGTACTTTCAGAGATGAGAGAAATTCTTTTAAAACGTGTAACCTTGTAAAGTACCCTTGACTCATATTGGTCCTCCCCAAAATACAACATCTTCTGCCTAGGCTACATTGGAAATTACTCATCTTTTGGCAACCAATTTCTATTTCACTTTCACATCTATTCCTATGGAACAGAGCCTAACGACTTAAAGAAAGCAGACATCTGTGCCTTGGCTGGATATTCAGCTCTACAAGCAGTATCACTTCACATAGTAATATCAGCCCAGGAACTGATTGATCTTCAAGAATATTCTGAGGGACAACGTGGATTATTTTAAAAGGTAGGTCAGGTCATTGATACAGTTTGCAGTTGTGTTGGCATGGCAGAGCAAGTGGTCTGAAAGGACAGCAGAGAGCTGCCAGAGACAGAAGGCAGGAACTACTCAGAGTTGGTATTAACACTGAAATCTCTGCATGTCTTTTCTCTTACATGTTAATTAGTGATCAAATGGTGGGGAAAACAAAATAAAAAAAACAGTTTTAGTCCTTTTGACAGATACTATTCCAATGAGTTGATTATTGAAATATTTTAAAATATTTAATTAAATTAAAAAATGCACTTCTGGAGTTCTGTCATTTCCAGTTTGTTAAAGCACTAATGTAATAAAAAATCAATTGGTGGCATACACATTTGTCATTGTTCATCACATTACTGGAATGAGAACAAATGAGATTACCAAGAGAGAAGGACAAAGGCTCCAGGAACACAGGAACAGAGGGGTGGATGGAGGAAGACATAGCAGAGTAATGAAAACACAGAGCTGAGAGTGGGATAGCCATAGTCCATAAAGCCTTATGCACCAAAGTTAGTCAAAAGAGGAGGTCCTACAATTCAGGAGGAACAGGCCATTTCTTATATCAGTTAATGTCACTTAACGTGACAGAGATAGGCAAGAGGTCAACAAACAAAATGGACAGAGATTTACTGGTTCTAGTTCCTACTAGGAGGCAGAAAGTTGGCAGTGCAGAACACATCACTTCTTCAAGCTGCCAGAAGCAGAGGAAGAGGAAATGGAGGTGTCCTCATCCTCTCTGCAAAGACATAAAGGCCTTTTGGAAGTGTGACCTCTATTGGCACACTAACAACACAGACCTCTAGGAACTGACATCTTCTTTATGATGTGCAGTGTATGATGGATTTCCTAAGAGCCTACTTGTTCTTTCGTGTAGGTGTGAATTTTGCTTTTGCTGACAGCATGAATAAGTGCTTTTATGACATACACACACAAAAATTATTGCTTGAAAATGTTTAATTCATTCTCCTGTATGTGCACTTGTAGGCTAATGTCAAAAGGACAGAAACATTCCTCACAATTTAGAAAAAATGCCTCTTCCATGTCTTCTGCTGCCAAAGCAGACAGAAAGAGCAAACACATGCAGTTGTGGAAATGCTAGCAAGGATTAGAGCTCTTTCTGAAGAAGTAAGCAGCTTTACACTTCTTTTCTGTTCTTAAATTTTCCCGTAAGCAAACAATGACAAAAAATAATTGGATTTTAATTCTTTTTTTCGTCAAGTTTAACTGTTACACCATTCTTTTTTAATATGAGACAAATAATCTTTTCAGGAATATTAATTTGGTCAACTTTGTTCTGTTGAAGGCAGTCAAAGAGCTGTCCCAATGTAGGACAGAGCAGAGCAAGACTACAACATAATTAGTAGCTGAATTGGGTCTGTTCTGGTTTTCATGTACAGCTGTTCCTTCTGAAATCAATTGAACTGCTGTTAATCAAAAAATGGCAAAAAAAAAAAAAAAAAGGCTTGAGGTCATATTCATTCTGTTAGTAGCTGATATGAAAGAAGGGGCTTTGGGGATGGGTCTCCAGGCCCTAGCTGGCTGGTTGGCTGGGTCCTGCTGCCAGACTTTCCTGCCCTTCCAGACACATCAGGACAAGTGCAAGTGTAATTGCTACTTACCCTCATTCTGTCAGTATGATTCGAGTGTAAAAGGTGTTTCTGCTAAACTAGGTCATTTGACAGAACCGGGCCAGGGAGTGGCTCCACATGAAGAAATGCCAAGAGATTGGAGGGGGTGATAATTTCTGGTGAAGTGGAGAAAACAGATCTAGGTGAGCTGCAGTAACAAATTTCTTATCTCAAGGCAGCTGCACCCAAGGTGGCATATTAGGCTCAGGTAATGTAGAAGATAGAAACATGTATGTAGACAGTATCTTTTTACCATCTTCTTCTCATGTGGTTTTCCCTTGGTGCCAACATTAATCAGTACCCTTTTTTAAAGAGGTGTTTGTCCCTGTGATGTTTGTGAAAGGAAAGCTTTACAGAGCCTGGCAGCACAGGCTGTGTAAGTACCTGCTACATACAAGGACCCATGGCATTGCTTTCCAGATATGGGAGAATCACATGAAGACAGAGCCAGAATTGTGACAAATGAATGGGGAGACATCAGAGGGACGTGAGACCAATAAGAAATGCAGATAGCCATGACAATAATTGCATTATTGAAACAAAATTATCTGTATTAGGATAGGCTGTGTTAGTTTACTGAACATTTGCATGATTAGATTAAACTGGAATAAATGTTTAAAAAAAATATACTTAAAGAGCAGCTGACAGATACCTTGTGTTAATCCAGAAGGATATTTCAAGATGATTCTATCCTGTTTGATTCTTGTCAAAAGAGCAATTATGTCTATGAAGGAGGAAAGAGTCATAGAATCATAGAATGATGGTGGTTGGAAAGGACCTCTAGGATCA
>NW_008614012.1:0-1248 GCF_000691845.1 Merops nubicus | reverse complement strand
GGGAGGGACATTTGTGGTGTGGGCTGTGGAAGGCAGGCGGGCAGAGGCGCAGGGAGCTGCCCTTACCTGGCAGCCCAGGTGATGGGGATGCGGTGGGTGGCATAGACGGTGAAGGCGAGCGGGCAGGAGAGCAGACGAGCCTCCTGGGCCACCCCCTGCTCCCGGCTCCCGTGCACGGCCGTCTGGAAGTCGGCGTTGAAGGTGCTGCAGTAGAGCTCCACCAGGTTGAGGATGGCGGCCGTCAGGCTCTCCACGATCCTCTCTGAAGGGGAGAGGGGTGAGTGTGGGGAGGTGGAGCCCCGCTGCCCCCACCGCATCCCTCCGGGCTGGGGTCGGGATGCTGGAGGGACCCCACGTGGGTCTCCCTCAGGACAAAGAGATGGGAGAGGGAGAATGTCAGGATTCCCATTTTGCTGAGTTCACAGGGAGGAACATCAGCCTCCAAAACCCCTCTTTTCTTAACCAGAAAGGTTTCAAACACATTTTTTTTGCCTTAATAATTGAGGGGGAAGGGCTTAAAGATGAAAAGCACCAAGAACTTGTGCCCAGAAGGGGAGGAGAAGAACAGGAATACCTCGATTTTCCTTCTTGGCCAGAACATTTGGATCCTGTTGAAGGAAAAAAAAAAAAAAAGAAAGAGAAAAGAAAAACCACAAAATCAACATGAGAATCAGCCCCACGCTGTCGGCGGGGGCTTTACGTAACCAGCCCGGGCTCCCAGCTGCCTGCTCCCAGCTATTGAGGAATTTTCCACGTGGTATGACGGGAGGAAGGAGGGGAGAAGTCAGATGGGAAAAGGTCCTTCCCTTTGGCAGCTCCCAGCCGAGCCCCCGGGGCCCCCAGCCCGGGAGGATCCGTGAGCCCATCACTCACCTTCTGGATTTTGGGCTGCATGCGGGAGGGGCAGGGGGGCATCTGGTTGAGGGCTGCTGTGATCTCCTGGGACTCCACGGCTGCCAGGGCGTTGCAGATGGCCATGACCGACTGGATCACTCGCTCTGCCTTCAATGGGAAGTCTCCCTGGAAGGCAGAGGGTGAGATGAGACCCACCCCGGGCAGCCAAGGGGGCAGGGGCTGCCCGTGCCTCAGTTTCCCCTACTTGCACGGTCTTTTCCCTTCTCTGATGCACCCTTAGAGCCACATAACGAAAAGAATCATAGTCATAGAATGCAGCAACCTCATCCTTTATCAACAGATGCTTTGAGGTGGCCAAGGAGCATGTGGAGGATCTGGGCTGCCCGGTGTTGG
>NW_008614011.1:0-3505 GCF_000691845.1 Merops nubicus | reverse complement strand
TTCCCTACTCTGTCCTGTCTATGTCATGGGAGGTTCTCACCCAGGGGCTATAGTTACCTCACCACCATTGTCAGTCCTACTTTCTGGGGTAGATGGCACCACTCATGTCTTCTCCTGGATCAAAGTAGTCTGTACATTTCTCAGGCCTCATCAAGATCATTCAGCTCAGCAGCAGATTTTCCCCTAAACTGAAGTAAAAAAAAAGGAAAAAAAGTAGAAATACAATCTAATATAACCTCTTCCCCAAGTGGACTTTTTTTTTTCTGAAGAGCTGTTTCTGTACTTTGTGCTTGACTTCCTATATTACTGTGACAAAGGGTTGACCCTATATTGGAGCATCCTACATTCTAAAAAGTTCCTTTCCAGTCTCTGAAAGTGAAACTTCAGTCATACTCGCCGTCAGGTGTCCTAGTGCTGAGTCTGAAATAAGTCACCTTTTCAAAGGTGTCTTTGAGACAGACAAAAGAATGTAAAATTCTGTGGAATTCTTCCCATTTGTGACAATGTACCTTTGAAGTTACTAAATGACTTTATAAAGTTTGTCATTCAGTGATTTACAGACCTAGTGTTCATTGAAAGTCAGTACAATATGATAATTTTTATTTTATCCTTTATCAGTTATAAATAGATTCATAAACTTATTCCTGTTTGTGTTGGTAGCATCAAAGAAGCTAATCCTTTGCACATACTTAAGATTAATTAATCAGAAGTTTTATATGAGCTGTAGGTACTGGTTATTTGCTCAAATAGCCTCAGAATCAGTCACATAACATATAAATTTTCTGATATTGGTACTGCACAGCAGTCAGCAGCACTGAAGTGAGAAAGTCACAGTCTAGTTATTTAAAGAGGTGTTTGCCATGTGTCTAATGCTTGGTTAGCTATCATTTCATTAAAATTCAGCATATTCAGTGGAGTTAAAGTTTATTTAATGTTCAGCCAGATTTGTGCCATCTGTAGTATATTCTTTAGCACTATAATGGCATTATCTTACTGAAAAATGTATAAATTTACCCAATCACTCAAACAAGCTGGTATGTATGATTGGAAAGGAAAACCTCTCCTTTACACAAATAATGCATCTCATTTTGCAGTACTTTTGTCCAAGGAAGATATTTCTGGCATCCAACATACACAGTACAGTGTTTGGGCTTATATTTTACTATTTTAGATTATATGAGAAATTATAAAACTTTCTTTTTCAGAGCCAGAATAACCAAAGAGCAATTCAGTTCATCAGCATAACAACGCAGTGATTTTATACATGGATCTTCTCATGAACTTTCAAGAATCTGATTTTTAATTTACCATACATCTGATCTTCTGTGGATGCAGATGCTTACTTTTTTCTGTGGCTTCTGCTCCTAAGAGCCAATATTACAGTCCAATTCCTATTAATTCAGCTTTTCTGCAGGAAGATATTAGCTGATACTGAATGCATGCTTGCAAGTGCCTACTAAACAAGCTGTGCCACTTAAAGCTGCATCAGGCAGGCTCTGACTTTACCAATAGCACTTACCTCTCATGAGGATGCTGCTTGGAACTAGTGTCAATGTCAACCCAGAGCAATGAGCTGTGTCATATAAATATAACTTTTAGTGTTCTACAAGCACCACAAAATAGGTAGGACTCACACAAAGCCATGCTCCTTATAACTTGAAAAGTGACCACTCGAATGATTTACTCTTGAGCCTTCATGATATACTAATGCATTAAGTAGTACAAGACAGGATGATTTCAAAAGATGAGTCTGGAAGTAAGCAATGATTGCATTTTGTGAAGCTACGATCTGTTCACTGCAGTTATGGGGAAAAAATGATTCTGTCATTTTGATTAAGCTTGACTCTGAATACAATAGCCCCTCGCCCCCCCAGTGATTAAGCTAAATAAAGTATTTCAAAAGCCACTGGTTTGTATTGCTATGGTAACCCAGTGAACCACTGAAATAATAATTGTGTGCCTGACATTATATATAAAGATTTCATTTTCCCTCCAAAATACAATACTGATATACTTAATCTTTTCCTCAACCCTTTCCCCACGTCAAAGAGAAAATCAATTTTCTCTAACCTTGCAGCATTAAATCGACTGATTTGTCAAGGCAGATTATATTCTGCATGATTTTGTTTCTGTAATTTTGCCTTAGAAGTCATGATCTGTAAACTGAACAAAGTTTCAGTTTAATAATAAAAGCTATGAAAAGAAAAAAAGAACTGAAAATAAAACTGATATGCAGATGTTGAGCTGCATCCAAACACATATGGTACAGGTCAGGTCTGACTGTGCATGCTTTGAAAAGTCTAAAATGCAATAAATGTGCTCATATGACTTGCTGAATTGAAATCTAAATCTGAAACTCACATTGGTCTAACAAAACCACACTATTTTTCTGTAAATGTGTTTCACTGAGTTTATATGGAATCCAGTTAAAGGCAGAAGTTTCATTTCTTTCAAGGTCGTTTATATGATCTGCTTTCAAAAGGTGACATTACTCCTATTTTCATACCATCTTAGCTCTTCAGAAGACATCTTGTGTATTTTAAGATAGTCATGGTGAAGACAGTCTTATGATTTTTGTCAAAAAAAAGTATTTATGTCTTTGCCCATCTTTCCACATTGTATAGGAGAACTACAGGCTGACTACAGACAGAGAGTGGAAATAGTTTTTTGATGTCTTTTTTTCATTTTTCCATTTCTAGAAGAAGCAGGGGGTGGAAATAGTTTTTTGATGTCTTTTTTCATTTTTCCATTTCTGGAAGAAGTAGATTTTTTTTTCCTGGAAAAAAACTTACACACCTTAAGCTTCTCCAATGCTCAGACAAGCTACATACTTTTTGGAATGAAAGTTTCTAAGAAACCCTGATTCAGAACCCACGTGGATTTTTTATTCTACACTTAAAATACAGCAGCCTAACCACATACACCCCTAAAACTTCTGCCTCGTACTATAGCTGGTTTTAGGGAAGACAAACAATTTAGACCAGATAGTTGCCCTGTCTCCAGAAATTATATGAGCCCCAGCAGGCTACATAGGAATGTAAATGGGAAGGAAGAAGGCAATGCACCTTTTCATGTCTGAAATCTGTTCCCTGAATTTAATTTCAGGTCTGAGCAATGAACACAGACTTGAATGTCAGACAAATAGAGATGGCTCATATTTCACACCCTTGTAGGTATCCAAGGTCCAATCCCTCCCTGTTCAGTTTGAGTGGAAGTTACAGATATTCAGTAACTCTTTAAGCTCAAAATTTGAGCTTTTCCCACATTTAGTTGACATTGCTACGTCCTTTACTTACAAATAAGACATTTATTTTGCTATGGCATGTCCACTTGAAACTCAAGTTAAAAAATCCTTAATGAACCTGTATTTTAATGGCAAATCCATTTCCCTTCCATACATTTCATGACCAGCAGCACGACTTGAACAAGTTAAATTTTTAAGTTTCACTCCATCTCCATTTTGGTAATACTTATTTTTATATCTTTCAGAATGTCACTTATCCCA
>NW_008614010.1:0-1856 GCF_000691845.1 Merops nubicus | reverse complement strand
AAAAAAAAATCCATCAGCAGCACTAATCTGGCAGAAAGGTTTATTGTCAGACTAGTATAAACTACTTACAGTTATTCTAAAGCTTTTAGATCTTGTGGAAGCTAGGCTCTGTGCAGAGGCTGAAGTCACTTGGCTGTTGATGGATGAGAGAGACCTGATATGGAAATAAAATGACCACTAATAAGAAAAGGTGCCAATATCTGAACATCCCTTTCCCTTTGATTTAAGGCAACATGCAGGCTCAAACCCATCAAATGTATGAACCCAAACAACAAAAGCTGGTGTGTCCTGGCTTCCTCTGACAGGCGTGGGATGAGGAAGGACTGAGATTGTAATTCCTTATATATTGATGATGAAAATTGGTTTAAACAATGGAAATGCTTTGTACAATTACACAATTACTTTACCCAGTTAGAAACCTTCAAGTTCTAACTGCAATTTTTAATGAGTTTCATAAGGAAACAAGGTTTGAACAGTTCTAAGGTATCTGTACACCCCCTCCCAAACCCTGCACCCTCCCCAAATCCTGCCATCATCAACAAATTCTGTAAAATTTGACAGAAATATTGATGTTTCGGGTTTACAGAGTTTAGCAGGCTGAAGAGATACATCCAAACTAGTGCTTGTGCTGAAAGAGACCCAGGTCCACACAGACTCCTGTTGCCATGTGGTCACTACCTGCCCAGCAGACGTGTGTACTGGTTGGGCAACCAATAGCACACAAAGAACTGGGCGTCAGCTACAGCACAAGCAGCTTCTTCCCTGCTGGATCCTTTGGGACTTGAAATGAGAGCAAGCGAGGAGGGATCCCCAAAGGACTAATGTCTATTGGAGAGCAATGAAGTGGTATCAGGCTTAGTTAGTTAACCTGATAGAATCATTAAGGTTGGAAAAGATCTCCAAGATCATCAAATCCAACTGTCTACCCAACACTACCATGAGCACTGAACCATGTCCTGTAGTACCACATCCACACGTTTTTTGAACACCTTCAGGGATGGGGACTCCACCACCTCCCTGGGCAGCCTGGGCCAAGGCCTGGCCACTCTGTCAGGAAACAAATTCTAATATCCAGTCAAAACCTTTCCTGGCCCAGCTTGAGCCATTTTCCTGTCACTAGTTACCTGGGAGAAGAGACCACCAACCACCTCCCTACAACCTCCTTTCAGGGAGTTATAGAGAGCAGTAAGGTCTCCCCTCAGCCTCCTCTTCCAGGATGAACAATCCCAGTTCCCCCTGCTGCTCCTCGTGAGACATTCCCCAGACCCTTACAGTAAAGCTCCTTCACAGTTTTTCTCTGCAAGAATAAGTGTTACTTGTACCATGGTAGAGCAGGATTTTGTACAATACTGCTCCTAAACTGGAGTTCAGATCACTTCTTATAGACCACTGATGGTCAGCTTGCAGTCCATGCAGTAACCTGCTCTGAGTAAAACTAATAATACTGCATGTTTTTAAGCAATATGTGTTTAAGACCAAACACATCCATATGCCATGTAAGATCAGAAGAGATCAAATCAGAGAGGGGAAGCGAGGGCTGTACTTGATGGGGAACAGGACACAACAGCTTTCTGAAGGAGCAGGATTCCCCAGTTCCGAGCTGTGAACACCTCCGAACACCTCTGGGGGTTTCCGCCCTCTCCTCAGGACCAAACGTGCAGCCCCAGGCAGAGAACCTGCAGAGCTTTTGAGCCTCCAGGAGCGAGGCACCGACGCCGTCCCCAGCTTTCCCTGGCAACGGGGTTGATTTCAGCAGTTGGCAACTCCTCCTGCCAGCTCTGGGGGCTGTTCGAACCACCTCTGGCAGGACCTGGGCTGGGGTCCCTGTCCGGCTGCGGGATCAGAGCAAGACTTCA
>NW_008614009.1:0-7445 GCF_000691845.1 Merops nubicus | reverse complement strand
CTGCAAGTGCACACTGCCGGCTCATGAGGTTCTGCATTTATAAATGTTGCAGGTACTATCAGCCAACCCTATAAGTGTACTGCTAGATCTACTATTCAGTAGCAGTTTGGAAACAAATACTGCTGTACAAACACTTCATTTTACTGGAGGGCTGAACACAAATCAATAACTAGCATTCCAACTGTAGTCTTCTACACCTACTTTTCTCTAAAAAAAAAAAAACGCACACACAACCAAATTCCCTTAAATTTAGTAAGAACAATACAGGCTTACTGAAGGGTGAAGAGACTTGTGTTTCTTCTCCAACCTGAAAATCTCCTACCTGGAAATCTCCATTCAATAACACTCAGCTTAGTCTGTCACCAGTGTATTAGTATCAGAAGGTTCTTCTTTTATTTACACGATATCAATATATTTTTATATTTTTACTGACATATGAAAGAATTTATGGCATTGTAAGGAGGAAAACTTGATTTTTGTCATTCCTCAAAACAGCAAACAAAATGAGAGTTCTGCTACTCCAGTTCTCTGTACCCGACTCAGTATCGACCCCCTTGAACTGCCCTTAAGCCATAGCTAACTATACCAAGTCTTGGCAGAAAAACAAGACATTCCCAGTAGTAGTCCTGGCAAATATCACCTGTATCAGCAACGCAATTTGAGAGAAGGCCTTCCCATCCTTACTGGTGCAGAATCGTTGTGCTGCTGAGAGATTTTCCAAAGGGGATGCCCCTCAGTTAAAGATCCTTGCTCTTAAGTTTGTCCTGGAGAGGCAGGACTACACCGTTAGGCGTTTTTCTCCAGTGAAGGAAAGTTTACAATTAGGCTGTACCAGAAACAAACAGCAGAGTAAAACTACAGGACAATGTTCTACTACTATTAGGCACAGAGAAAAATGACATTAATTTATCCTCTGCTTTGCAGATTTCCTAAATTTGTGATCAAATTCCACAACCCTAAAGAACTCTTTATAAACATCTGCTAAAAATGTTGATGCTGTGTCCCATCATGCTCAGACAGCAAGCTTCAGGAAGTCATAGAATCATAGAAGAAAACAGCTATCGACAAAGCCTCACGAAAGTTGCAGCTTCTAAGCTTCCCACTTCCTGGAAAGTGCTTAGATTCCCTCCTTTTCATGCAGTAGACAACACTGAGAAGAGTGCTGTTTGATCACCATTTTTCTTAGAACAAGTGAACAACCTAATTCAGATTGTGTGTCCAGGAGACGCATAAGAAGTGCTAATTTTTTGGTAAGAAACTTAAACCATTCATCAAGCCAGTCTGGATCTGACCTACATCATACTTAATTCACTCTGGTAAACAAGACCCAGTTGCTGAGGCTGGCAACTTTTTTCATATTGGAAGCTGTTTCCTGATCTTTCATTCCTACAGGTGATAAATGTACTTCCTGTTTGAAATATGTAATGTCACTTGTTCTACAGGTAATTTTTTATTTTTTTGAGAGTGAGGGAGCAGAGGAATGGGAAGGATAAAGACATTATCTGAAAGTAGTATAGAATAAATACTTCAAGATGCTCACTAGTTATACCAGTTCAGCCCACCAACATACTCTTTATCAGAACAATAACTACTTAATATAGATGAGAACAGAAAGGAGCCTCTGATGAGTGTTAGAAAATACATTTATTTTACAATACCACACAAGAATGCCATTTTGCTGCCAGTCTCTCATTCCCTGGCTTTGCTTGGCACATCAGACTGCCAACTGAAACAAAGTAGGAGACCCTACCAGCCGTATCACTAAGTAACATTAGTATTTTCACAGCATGCCCATTACTTACCCTGCTCCTGCTCAAAATCTTTTTAGAATTGCTTCAGTGTGAGACTTGTGTTTGCAAATAAACTTAATTGGTATTGATCACACTGACAAAACTTATTTATGCATTGGGCATAAAGGTAGTAAGACCATAAACTTGGCTTCCATGTGTGCTGAAAAAAAATGAAGCAGCAATAAAATATACATGAACACAGATTATGAGGGTGTCTGTGCACCGTTTAGGGAATGATACATTTGGACATATAAATTGGTTTGATTTACGTATGCTCTGAAAAGCTTGAACAAACAATGAGAAAGACAGAAAAAGAAGTACACTTCCAAGAAAAGCTACATAACCTTAGGGGGAAAAGAAAAAAAGAGAGAGCATCAAACCGTAGGGGATAGAGTGATAGTGACCAAGAAGGCCCTTTAGATTCTAGCTATATCCCACATAACTCACATTTTTATCTCCCAGAACTTAAACTGGTCCTCAAGTTTGTAATCATTCATTTTGTGTCCTCTCCTCACAGTTCCATTTTTAATCAAGAGAGCTTATGCAAGACCTAGGCACATTTCTGGCCACCTGAACCAGAATTTTGGCATGGGCAGCTGCAGACACTATAGCACTGAGTTTCACAGGGTCCATTGGCTTCTTAGATTGGGTTCAGTGGCAGCTGATCAGGTGTTCTGAAAACATAAATTTAATGTTTAAACAGTTCTTTAAGGATCTAACTGCCTTTTTTTTTTTTTTTTTTAACCAGACCTATTAGATTAACTAATAAGCAAGAATTATTAGCATGCAATAGGTATGTGCAAAGCCATGCAGCTGCTCTCACACAGCAAAATATGAAGTTACATGCCCACCAGAAGAGACACAGCAGATCTTACATTTGCGTACTGTGAGGTTCAAGACTCAGCAGTCCATGCAAGCAACAACAGAAAGAAGAAAAGAAACTCCACACTTGGATAAACTCATATCCATACAGCTAATATCTTACACAAGCCCATATTTTCAGTTCATGGATTCTCAAATGATCATTTCAGATACATTAGAATTTTCCACTGGAAGGACACAACCACATGTAGCAAACATAAATGTACTGATAGTAGTAGATCTGCTTTTTAAATTACTTTTTTGTGGATTCCTCAGTAAGAACCCACAAACCTCAGGCTAGAGGCCATTAATTTGCTACTTCTGACCTTGCAAAGACCACCACTGACCTCGAAACTTTATGCCACAAGCTTTATATAGGTCCTCAAAAACCTACTTTATTTTTTAAAAACCACAAAATATACAATAAGCTGAAAAATACCCCTGCAAATTTACTGGTAAGCAGGTTTCACTGAATTTTTACCAATGCTAGCTCCTCATTGGATTATATTACAGTGATTCTTCAAGGACTACACAGCAATTCACAGGGAAATCATGAGTCCAACATCTCAACCAAAGCCTCTAATAGAAACCCCAACATTAAAAGAAGAAAAAGAAATCAGCAAAAGTTCCACCTGAACAAATAACCCAAATCCAAAAAACTACTGAATGGATAAAAGGCCTGTATTCATTTGCCAAGTGAGGAAATATAATAAAAAAGTGAAATTAAGTACTTAACCGTACTAAATAGTCCAAACTGTTGTGGACCAAGGCCATTTTTCAGTCTAAATACCATACGGGCAAATGTATTTTTCTTTCATTTACTGGAAACAAAAGTCATGCTATGCAGCATACAGACTGCTAAATAAATCAATGCGGTTAGTCAAACACATGTTAAAATGTTAGAGAGAAAAGGACAGCCCTTAACATACATAGTCTCCCAGCAAAGTTGCTGAAAAAAAAAAAAAAGTGGAACCCGTTTAAAGAAAAACAGTCAAAGGAAATGAGAAGATTTGATTAATTTCTGAAATCAAAGAGACAAATTTTAAAAAGACAACAGGAAAAATAAAAGCAAACACTGAAATAAGAGGGAAAATTCAGAAAAAGAAGAAAAAAGGCTGTAAATCTCCATGTGCAAGTCTCCCTCAAAGCACATATGGAGCAATAGAAAGGTTAGCATACAGAGAAAAATACTGAAAATATTAATTATGCAGCTCTGTTACTCAAGCTTGATTTTTATATTAAACAGATGTCACATGGTCTTATCAAGAACTCCAGAACTCTTCTAGAAGAAACACAAGATACTTCTGAAACACAAGCCAGGGCTACATTGTAGAACTAGAGAACTGCAAACTTGACAAATAGGAAAGAAAACGAGTCAAAGCAGAACTCACTGGCGTTAAATGTGATGCTAGGCTGCCCTCTTTAATTGTGAATGTGAAGGATTCATGTTCTTTGTTGGAATAAATGCTTCACTACTTGTAAACCACCATGAAGAGTGAAACTACAGAAGAATGAGGTATCTACCAATAATTAGTGTGCATTCACGTGTAACAGTAGCACACTGTTCACACATTCACCCATTTCTGAGTGAATGCTCATTACAGGCCATTCTTAGCACGGATGCTCCTGTCCAATGAGAAATAAGGACAGTTGCTGTGGAAGTCTGTCAAACTGCTTTTGAGATAGTCCAAACTGCCACACTTGGGCCATAATATTCTCTTCCTCCTTTCCTCCCATAGAGCCAAAGATAAAAGATAAACAAAATGCTCCCTCTGCTTACTAGCCCTGTAGACCTTAGAATGGGATTATGGTGGTAAAATTTTTTAAAGAACACACAATAAAAACAAAGCTCAAGTCATTCTTAAAAAGTATATGCAGAATTCAGGAGATCTCTGTCACCTCCTGCACTGTGTCCTTCATTAGAGGTGAAAGGCTTTCCCAAAGGCTGGGCTTTGGAATTTTTTTTCTTTTCCAGAGACCACACTTATTCAAGTGGCTTGTCAAATGTGTTACTTCAAACTTGATTCCATACCTTCTTACCTCACTAAAACTCATGAGTCAGAACTAAACAGCAGCTCAGAGACAGAAGATTAACTTCTTTGGAGCAATATTAGATTAAGTGGCAGCATGTAATCAGACTAGAGGATAAGTCAAGAACTTCAGAACACCCAGTAAAAGAAATGCCTAAAGCTCACAATATATGTGCACACTTGTGGTTTGAGGCTTGGAATGGGGGCATGACCTTCCAGCAACTGGGAGGACCCCGGGTGGGGGTGAAACCATTGTATTCCCTCCCCTTCCCACACACACTCTGATAAGAGGCAGGGAGTGGTTTCTTGTTTCACTCCTGCCTTGGAGCTCAGAGAGGAAAGTTCTCCTTTCACTCCGTGGGACCCTGGAACCATTTCTGAGGGTTTTGTATATTTTATCTTTTGTATTATTCCCCTGATCTTTGTATATATTATTTTCCTTACTTCCCTTTTTCGTTTTCTGTTCCTTGTTAAACAATATACTTCATTTTTTTTTAAAAGTGTCTCTCTCTCTCTCGAGGGGGTGGGGGAGAGGCGAGTACATAGTTCTGTTCCATGTGGGTCCTGCCCTGAACCCCTTTTTACACGGAACCAGGACAACACTTCACAGACAAATGTGGACAAGCTTGGCTGACATTACAGTGTAGCTGTACTAATTGTAGAGACAGAGATGACTGACCGAGATGATAAAAAGAGACAAGAGGAAAAAAAAAAAAGAGAAAAAAGAAGGGGGGGGGGAAGGAAAAGGAGAGAGAGACGAGAAAAAAAGAAAGTCTAGCTCTAGAGAACTCTGACCTCTATTATTTTCAAACAGATCAAACTTGACAGTATTTCAGGAAAGCATTACTCATTCAGCAATGGAGAAATTTTTTTGCTAAGATCTGTCTGGGCAAGGAAGGAACAAAACAAGTAACTCCCAAAAGGCAAGTAATTCTACTAGAAGACCTAAACAAAGATAAACTATAGGTTTTTCCATGTATCTGAATTACTTTGGTATTGAACAGCATCTGTAGCTTGAAGGTTTCATTCTTTTGGCTTCAGACCTAGACTATAATTTGACTAAGCCAGTTCTCTAAGGTTTAACTGTTTTTCAGAAAAAATATATTTGTACTCTGAAGTAGCATATCAACAAAATCATGATGTGTTACCCTAGCAATTGGAAGTGTACGAACATAATAATCATACAGGGATAACTGAAGTCACAGTTCAGTGTTTAATCTTATAAACTATCGAATGAACATAGCAAGCAATAGAAAAATTGAGGACAACATGACAACAAAATGCTTTCGCAGTCCCCCTGTGTAAATTAGAGCAAACTGCCTTCCTTTTCACACTTCAGCCTTGGAAGAAGGAAACATAGCACATTTCCTTCTGTAAGAAGGAATTCCAAGCCTTCAGACCACTGCCTCAGTGTAGGCCACCAAAAGTAAATGGCCAGAGCAAGAAGCAGCCCTCTGCTCTACTTTAAAAGCATTCATAAATCTCTTTGCCTTGTGGAGAGCACTTGGTGCTCCTAAAGCTCAGGCCACCAAATCATTAATAACCTCATGCCCTCCTCAACAAACATTTGTAGCAATAGGTGGTAAATAAGAAGTACACATCCCAGAGTTTTTCCAGAGGCAGAATTGAGAAATTCAGATTTATGGTTTTAAAAGACAAACAATAATTCAATAGACAAATATATAGTCAAACACACTAGAATAAGTAAATATCCACTTAATTCTCTGCAAACTAGCTTTAGTGAAAGCAGGAAGTAGAAACTTGGGTCAAAGCACTGCACTGCAGTGCACTCACAATTCACTTGATGGAAAACCTTTTGCTTTCTCTTGTCCTTTATAATCACTCAGGGAAGGACTCAGTACAATTAGCTAATTTTGCCTTTGTATGGTCTTTTTCCAAGAGATCTAATTTCAGATTTCCTTTGTCCAAGGTTCCAGTTTTATGGCTTTGGGATATTAAAGTAAGTTCAATTATTTTAGATAAGCCACTGTAGCCTGTCACTGGGTACTAATCGTAACAGTTAAACAATGGTAAAAAGGATTCAGTGTACATTTTACAAGATGCAGTACGTTACACCACAGTGGAAAGCTGTAAAAGACACCTTAGCAGAAATGGGTGTTCTTCACTCTCTACATCTACAGCTGCCTTGCCACGCCAGGCTGAAATCGTCTCCTTTGCAGAATCCAGAGTGGATATGTTTGCCCCTTTCTTCTGCTTTCTACACATTATCAGGCCGAAACCATTCTACTGATCCACTGCAAATCCTCAGTTCAGATTTGCATTTTAAATTCTCCTTCCTCCTCCCCTCTCACCAAAAACAAGAAGCCTGGGTACAGGTGTAATTGCAGACTACACATCCCAGATAACATCTAACTTCTCCAAGTCAACTAATACAGTCCAGCAAATGTGCTTTCCTAATGCCTAAAAAAATGTGACAGACTTTGTATTTATCTGAAATTGGAGGGTCCCAGCACTTCTCTACCAATTTTAGTTGTGACAACAACTGCCTAGAAGTCAGGTAACAATTCTCGTAGCCCGTTTTAGCTTTCCTCTCTGGGTGTCATATATGCAAAAGTCTGACACTGTGTAGAAAACAGCCCTTATGTTAACTGGGGCCAGAGGAGGCTAACTATCAACTTTGACTCATGGTCATTTGGTGAAAACTGTAAAACTTTACCTGGGAACCAAAAGAAAGACCAAGCAAGCAGACTGGAAACAAAATAGAAAAATGCTGTAATCACATTTGTTGTGGTTTGAGGCTTGG
>NW_008614008.1:0-4059 GCF_000691845.1 Merops nubicus | reverse complement strand
CCCGCGGTGCCCCGATCCCGCCTGGGGATCACCCACCACAGTCCGTCTGCAATCCTCCAGTTAGTAGGACTGTGAATAGATTTGAGCAAGATCACAAGCTCAGCTATAGTATCTGTTGTGTAATTTCCAGGGGTGATGAAGTTTTTAGAGCATATAATTTTGTAAATTTCACAGTCAGAAAAAAAAGTCTGAAATATGTTTGAATGAATAGTTTGGTATAAGTAACTCAGCTGTTGCCAGTTAAAATATAGCAACTGTTGTTAGAATGGAAAAATATAACACTGAAATATACTTGACCTCCAGGTCACGAATGACTACTCTTAGAACAGGAATATCTAAGAATATAAGAGACAAGGAGTTAGATAGAGGTATGTATATGTATATTGTAGTGTATTCTAGCGCATTACTGTGAAAAAACACATGCTTATAGACCCAAATATATCTGTGCTTACAACATATATTTGTTGTGGGTGTGTGTACACTGGAGTGTGTGTGTTGCCCTTTTAACACTTCTTCACAATTGCTTCTGACACAAAATAATCATAATTTATTATAAATATCAGTAACGAGCAGTCTGAGCTTATTAGTCATTATAATTTTAAGTAAGAAGACAATATATTTAAAAACACTTCTCTCGCCTCATTTGCAATTCTTCCTTGCAGATAAAGTGCTGGTGTTTAGTTGTGGTATAGGAAATTATAGATGAACTCTAATATTCGCATAGTCCATTTTGATTTTTTTGGTAACCATTTTTAATCTTTTACAGAAAGAGGTACTTCTAGAATTAAGCAAGAATCTTCAATATTTCTCTCTTTTACTTGGAACTGCCTAACTAAACAACTTTTAGGGTTGTCACATCTAAGAAGAAGGAGGTACATCGGTTGTATAGGACTAGCACAGGTCACATCATGACCAGGTTAAATTTGACTAAAATTGTGATTTACTATCAGCTATTGACTCAAGAGGTAAGAGCCATCTCCTACATTGCTAGGAACCAATAGGCAAGGGAGCTATGTTCATAGCACATTTTAAAAGTATAACATTAAAATATTTTAAAAGATGCAAGTGTAGTCCAAGTAGTCATTTTCTTACCCAACAGATTCATTTGTTCATGTTCCCACCTCTTTGCGTGTATACACAATCTGAATTGCTTTTCTCTTGTCCTTTTTCCTAACTCAGCCCTCTACGACACATTTTACCCTCATCAGCTTTTGTCCAGTCTCACTGTTGATCACTATTATAAAATTTATTATATGGAAAAAGAAACAATGTAGAAGACAAATAAACCAACCCTAACAAAGACTTACGTGGACTATGGCTGAAAGTATAAATGACAAACAGGTTCCATCTGCTTTTTAACAGTATTAGGTGTTCTGACATGATGTCAATGTCCAAATTAAAATCTCATAGTTGAATTGCTAAATCACTGAGAACAGAAACATTAAAGACTTTTCAACTTATAGTAGCATGCACTGTGGAAGTCAAGTTTCTTCTCTGGCTTTCTCTGGCCAGCAAGATCCAAGCTCTTCAGTGTCTGAAGGTCAGTGCTAATGGAGACAGTGTGGTTTTGTCACTGCTTATGCTTCTTTCACAGTCAAGCACAACACAGCTTTTAGACTAAGCAGTATATTGATTAGAATTTTAGGATTTTGTAGTGGATTGATCTTTTATACAGTTTATTTATGAGGAAATAGATTTCAGTACATACATGGGATAACTGCATGGATGGCACATATGAAGGGCATAGATCAAGCCTGCAGGATTCTGTCAGAGAACAAAGGCAGATGCGTGAAAGCAGGTAGCAATAGCTGAATGTAAATAAGATGGTTGGAAGATTACCTATCAAAAAGTGTTGCACTGGTTATTTAGGACTGATAGTAGAGAGCAGATGGATTTTGACAAAGGAGCAGACGGATTTTTGGTTGATATGAGAGGAGAACTGTCAAAGTACCAGCTGTGGTTGAGAAGGAAGGATAACCAATTAATTGTCTTTGCCCTTTTTCGGCAGATGCCAAGTTCTGCTTTTATTTACAGAGGCTTGACTCCTTGAGAACCCACACAGGAAGGCATTCTTTAAAAAAAGTTGGGGTATTCTACATCTGGTACCACAAAAAAAAAATAGTTGTCTTTCCCAAATAGGTGGAGACAAATAGAGAATGAATGGTGAACTGGACTATATGAATCTTTGCTGGGTGTTTCCCACAGGACATCAGATAATTAAGCTGCAGTTTAATTAAGCTACATTCTTCATATCTTGCCTTTGTTTCTGAATATGCAGGGTGCATGTGTTTTCTAGTAGACCACGATACAAAATACTAGCAGGCAGTTTCATAACAAACCACACACACAATGTCATTATCATCTGGAAACTAGATAAATTGTCTAATAATTTAGTGTGATGATTCCCCACACAACACAGTTCAGAACAAGAGACACCTGTTTTCTTGTCCAGGTGATGTTTAAGGAGTGGAAAAGCTGAATGGAATATTAAGGACTGCAAATTGGAATATAATAATATAACTTTTTCAACTATCTAGAGCAAATTATATAATTCAGTGATGTAACAATTAACTAAGAATCTGTTTAGGAGAATAAGAAACCATTCTTAAATGGAGAATAACTCTATGAAAAGGCTTAAAAGTCACTTTAGTTCAAACCTTATATCAATATTCACATATTACTTTTTCCCTTACTTTCAGCTTTTCTGTAAGTGTAGAAAGGTGATAACTAAAGTTTCATATAAGGCCACACATTAGTATGAGCCAAAGTCCTCTCTAAATTCCTAATTCATTCTTTGTACATATACTATAAAAATGGGACAGTTACAATGCTGTTATAGTAAACATACCTTTCTAAGACCATGCTGAACAGGTCATGAAGGTCATGAAGTATATGTCTGCACAGTATTTTAATTCAGATAAAGAGTGTAAATTTCAAATTAATCTCCCATGAGACCCCATGTATAAAACATCTATACTAGCAAATAGTGTGGGGCACATACGAATTAGTCTGTAGAGCACAGCGGCTGCAACTGAGGATCTAATGTAAATACTACAAATGTTTTGGAAGTTTTTAATTCATGAAGGTTGTTGAAGGTCACGGAGATTTTTAATTAACTCTGGTGTTGCCCTGTGAACTGTCTGTTAACATTGCAATATAAAGGTACTGTGTGTTCTTTCCATGATGCAAACCAAAGCGCAGTAAGTGGACAGTGAGAAGAACTGTTTCAAAAATGCATTGCTGTTTTAATTTAAAAAGATAATGGTCATGTGCTTTTAGTACACTTTGTTTTGCAACAAGAAGCAGTCTCAGAGCACATGAGATGAATTTGTTCTCAATGACACTAAACAGAAGGTGTCTTCCAACAGCCTACTGCCTGCACTCCAGCTGCAAGTGGTCAATCAATCCATAGGATAAGAACAGAGCAGTATCCAAAGCAAAAAAAAAAAAAAAACAAAGAAAAATGCCATGAAATATTCCCTAGATCCACAAGTATAATATGGATATTAAACCTTGCCTCCATTTTCTCACTTTGTAGATATTTTATTACTCCATAGCACTTGTCGAATTAAGGACTTTTGGTCTACCTGTAAACAACACATATTGTAAAATACCAAAAGATATTTCAAAATGGTATTCTACCATAAGAACCTGATAAAGCAATTATTACGCTACATAAGAAAAAGTTCTTCTAGTTACAGGAGGTTCACAGAGTAATCAGGTATATGGGTGTTTTAAGGTTCAAGAAAACAGTGCATCCTACTTTGCCTTTACTGATAAAAAAAGGTGCACTGGGAATCTCTCTCTGGCCCCAGAAGTGGGTGATGCTTGTTGGCTTGTTGTTCACTTAGAGATTTGACATAAGCCAGAAGATATTTCAGCAGAGTAGATGACCAAAGATTCTGTGCTCACATGCTGCTATCTTTTCTTAAGCTGTATAGCTTTACCTTAAGAGATGCTAGGAATTAATTCCAAAGTCCAGATTTCCAGCTTCCAACTCTTTTGGTTGTAGCCAAAGGTGATTTTTTCCCCCTGTGAAGGACCGATGTGAAGGACCGA
>NW_008614007.1:0-15343 GCF_000691845.1 Merops nubicus | reverse complement strand
AGGATTCTATGATTCTATGATCTTCTAATGAAACACAGGTACAGCTCAAGCCTCACGATTACAGCTGCATCTGGCTCAGTGGATCCAACAATGTATCATAAATGCTTCATCGCTGACTCTAGCAGTCATCCCCACTGCTAAAGCACCTCTGTGCTTTGGGATGTTCTCATTAGCCAAACTACAGACGAGAAGAACTCTTCACCACTTTCTCAAAACATTAGTTTTAAAAAAAGAGAAAGTTATAAATACAAATTCATTACAATACAAATCCTCATGCATCTGAAAAGGCTGGAATTTTTAGATACACTACCAGTAACTTAGACCTGCACAATTAATTTCAGAAATGTCACTACAATACCAAAATAAACATTTTTAAGTGTTAATATTGAGAGACAGAACCCCTGGAATCAAGGAATGGAGGAAACTTTTTCCCTGATAACCTTAATAATGAGCTGTCCATATTGTAGGGAGAAAATAAATCTCTAGGATGGGAAACACAAAGTAGATTTCTAAGTGCACTAAAGGAATTCAAAGTTTATTTCAGGTAAAGGAACACAAATAACAAGTAGGAGTGGGAAAAAAAGGCCTTGGCTTGAGCATGTGAATTTAGGTAGTGATGTCATAACACCTTGCAGTACATTTTACATATGTTTCTATATTTTCAGCTCAGAAATTTCCTAAATCAGGTGTAGCTGGATTAACTAGAAAAGCAAATACTTTCATAATAACCCCTGTCATACTATACAAAAATAACTCAAGGAATTTAATTTGATGGACAGTCACTGGCATGCAGGATGCTTCCCATGCAACCGTCTAGATTGGTGAGACAAGCTATGTAACACATATCAAACAAAAAGTAGTAAGGATACTCCTTATAAAACAGATTCAGGTATTTACTGCTGTCATTACATTCCTCAAAGTGAGTGACAGGATATAGCTGCTGGTTTTAATAACCTTTTCTTACATGGAAATAAATCTGGTACTTTACAAATACACTACTTTGTCTTTCCTGTTAACAAATAGGTAACCTGGAAACACAGGATTTTTCTGTAGTAGTGAGAAGAGATCCAGCAACTTGATAAAAAGATATTAATTAAAGCTAGTATACAGAAAATTATTAAGTGTATTGTGGCCTAATAAAAACCAATCACTACCTAATAAATCAGCATGAAAGAATTAAGGTGGTTACACAACCTAAACATTACATAGAAAACCAGATTTATCCTAAAGAATGTAACAGCACTGAAGCAGAACTAGATTATTGGGGATGCAAGGAGAAGAACCACAACCTACCCCATGGTATCTGCAGAGTGTTTTTCACAGTTCCAGACACAAAAGAAACACAGCAAGGTGTGCAAGGGAGCACACTGCTGAAACAGGGGGTCCCTATATTTGAGAAAGTACAAAGGAAGCGTATTAACTAAAAATGCAGCTCCAGGAAGATTTTCTTCAATTATACAGTATTTCTATGTTGTTTCTTTTTATTGGGGGGGAGGAAGGGACAAAACAGTGATTTGCTCTTAACCTTTTAGAGCCAGTGGTACATTCTTGGAATACAGTTCTTGCTCTGCATAATACCAGCAATTCAGAGTGATGCTATGCAGGAACCTTTCTCTCATTTCCCCTTTTCTAAGCAGATTATTCCTTAAAAACACTTACCATAATTACTGAAGAGACAAGACACATAGATCTGTTAACGCTGTACTGAAAATGCACACACAACGGGACAGTGGCACAGTCACTTGCTGCACACCGATGTCAAGAGGAGTGTGCCTCTGCTATAACTGTACCCAAAGCACGAGGAGAAAGTGATTTAATTTCTCAGGGTGCTGAGCCGGTTACAATGTATGAGTCCAGAGAGCTCTGAAAATTCAAGACATTTTCTTAGAGGTGACAGTTACACTCGTACAATGCAGCACGCATTTGTTCGTTTAACTTTACTTGTATGTTTTAGATCCCTTGTTTGTCAGCCATAAAATTACTTCTGTAACCATAAATTGAGTTAATATGGCAATTTCCCCAACATCAGAGAGGTTCCATTAAATCTACAGGTTTTCTGTTAAATACATGGTGGAAAAGATGATGTTCCACAGTATGACTTTTTTTAATGCATAACAGACCAAGTACACTGAACTATATTAATTACTCTCCAAGCTGTAGAGGAATATCAGAGAGGCATTTTTATGAGATATGGTTATTATTAAAACACATGCATACTAATTACAACTTTTCATGAGAGGACGTTCAAAATATTTGTGCTGCAGACCGTGAAACAATTATTATGGGAAAACACTTCATTGTTTTTCCAGTCTGCTCTGCCCCAGTGCAGGGGTTACATCTATTTGTTGTCAGAGGCAAGCGCTGTTTTCTCTAATGGATTGGCATTTCCAGGGCAGATGGGGTCAATCTCTAACAGCAATATTTTGGGCCATTACTGTGTTATGCAATCAATGCTGGGCTGGTTCAGCCCGGAGCCATTCAGGGTCTGGACACAGTTTAGCTGACTGCCTGGGAGAAGAAAGCAAGCTTGCAGAAAGAGATTGATTTCAATAAATGATAAACTCACACTCACTAAATGCCTAACATTTCTAAATCAATTAGAGCAGGGCAGAGATGAAATGATACATGATATCTGCTAGTAAAGACTTTGAAACTATTATTTTCAAAGACTTAATTTCCTTTTTCAATACACTTAGAATAATATTTGCTTCCTTGAGACTAAACCATCCAAGTCCAGGGCAGGAACATCATGTCACATAAATAGTTTCAACAGTTTTCACTGAGACTATTTCTGTGAATTCAAACATAATTTAAAAGTACACTCACCTTGTAAGACGTGTGTTTGCCTTCTTCCCATTTCTGGTTTATATATTCAGTTCATTTAAAAGAAAATTAGAAACTTTCCAGAGGACTAGGTAGTAGATTCAGAAGGCCACAAGTCAATTCACGTGTGATACGATGTTCCTTAGAACCAAGCAATTCTAGCTCTCCAAAGATCTTCCTTTTACCCCCTGTTCTTGCAGAGGCTGGGATCACTGCAGAACTAGGCAGGGAAAACTTTGTTTTCCTTGAAGGGTAGTTTTGCAACGTGTTTTTTAGACAAAAGTTGGCATTTCCATCTCCATCCCCTGGCTTCCTTCCCCTTCCCCCTCCCCCTTTTTTTCCTTTGTCTTTTTGGTAAGTCTTGATCTTTAAAACAGACAATGATGCTTAAATGCAACTTCACTGCAAGTAAAGATGAAAAATGTTTTCTCCTCTCTCAAAAAAAAAGTCTTCAAAAAACTGAAAATAATGATTTTTCTACCTTTATCTTTGCACAATAGGCAAGACTTCAGGCTGACAACTCTTTGCATATGCCATATAAAGCCTTAGCATCATACTAACTAAGCCTAGCCCCATACATGCATTTTCCATTCCCTTTATAATTCTGCAAGGTAACTTCAGTTCCCCAAAGTAAACACCTTAGAGATACATAAATTACTTCTTAACAAACAAATACACTATCATGTACATACAGCTTACTATTGCCTCCACATAGCATTTCCCAGGATGCTTCTCCCCTCATCTTCTTCGTGTAAGAGGCCCATAAGAGACATAAATCTTCCTCAAGAAATGAGGGGAGCGTTTAAAACCCTTCAACAGCTACCATGAAAAAAAAAAAATAAATAAAGCCAAACCAAAGTGCAAAAGTTCAGCTGCCAAACTGGTGGAAGACATGACAAGCTAGGCTCTTCATATCAGTCATGAGTTTTCTATCAGTGAGTTCCCACATGAAGTTTACGAAGGCAACCTAAGTGCTATAAAAAGTTTCAGGCTGACATGACCTAAATGAATTTTTAGGTTTCAGCCGACTGCAATACAATGTCTGCTTCCTCCAGCACACAAAGTTTAACTTTCTCAGGGAACGATCCTGCTGTGTTTGCAGTGTTAACACGGTAGGAGATGTGGGAGGTAGGTGATACAAGCACTCTACCTCTTCATCTCACCGGTGAGGATCACGGTGTATCTGGAAACACTCTTTGGAGGCTACTATTGAAGCCCTCAGCAGCCACAGCACACAGCAATGAGGCACTCATACTCCCTCTTCTTCCTTTTCAGTAATGAAAGCACACTGAGCACATCTTATATATTAAAATAAAACAGGGATTTCAGGCTACAGCCTGATCATCTCTAGTACAAGTCATTGCACCCTGAACAGATACAGGCAGAAGGAACAAAACGAGCTATGGTGCTTGTACCTCTTTAACTGTACTAACAAACCACGTGCTACCTCATGCTGCCCTGTTGACAAATATGAATGATTCACCTTGGCACAGCATCAAAATGTGCAAGTCCAAACAAGTGGAACTAAACAGCCACAGACCCTCAGGTAATGGACAGTCCTCACTGTACAGATCATTTCCAGGCAACAAGACCAAGTAATTTTTAAAAAGGAAATTAAAATGCTCCCTATAAGTAATTCAAAATTATAGGTTAACACTAAGAAAATTAAAGTAAGGTTTAACAGCTGGTATGACAATGACTTACTCAGAATTTATGTTCTGAGTTACTAACTGCACTTTAAAGTGAGGTTCCAACACCTGAAAAGATAAAGAAACTGTTCCTAGGATTAAAAGGTACAGCTGGAAGGGCAAGCATAGAAGATTTATACCACAGTTTTGGTAACAAAGAAAGGTGGAAATATATTAGATTAAGAAGGCAAAAGAACACATAAGAAAAAACAACACTTGTGTTTTGCTCTGGACAAATTTGTTTCAACTAAATCGCAATCTAAAACTTTATCAGTACTGAACACGTGCAAAATTCCATGGAAGACAATAGGATATAGTTATATTTTCAAATCTTTGGTAGACCAAGGCCTTACCTCCCAGGAAGGACTGTTTGCTCAGCAGTCCAATTGCTTACTGCTGGGGAAGATATTTCTTCTTTCCTTGACTGCAGATGCTATGGTCTCTTTTATACCTTCTGAAAACCTGCTATCACAAATGTTTTTTACCATCCAGCACACACACACTGTCATCTAAATTGGCCCACTTTGGGTTTTAATCAGTAGCTCGCAAATACATTCCCTAACACTTTGAAATTCAGAGTCAACATTTTTTGTTGACAAACGTGTGATGGTAAATATTAACTTGATGATGTAAAATGGTGAGTTTGATAGCTCACAAAACAACAGCATCACACTGTTTCAGCCAATGGACCTAAGGCAAGACAACCAGCTGAAAGTCTAGCTTACATGCAGACTGTGAAAAAACAACACAACTATAATTCTTCCTTTTTCCCCTCTCTACACCCCAGTTTAGACTTAAATACAGGAGAAAATTATATTTTTACCACAAGCTTACTGAACAAAATATTTTCTCTGAAATATATATTCTAATAAAACTCTGTTGGAATAAACACCCTGTAGCAGCTTAGAAGAGTTACAGCAGTGGACCAGCTGCCAGATTTCAACTGTATGACCCAGGCAAAACCTTAACATGCTTTCTTGCACACTGTACCTTGGAGATTTCATAAATTTCTGAATTATTTCATTCCTCTTGTGCTTTTTTCTGTCCCACTTGTGAGAACATTGGCATGTGTACTAGGAAAAAGAATAACAGAAACCTGAAATAAAAGGTTTGGTCCTGAAGGATGAAAATCCCACAGCTATAGGGAATGCAAGTAGATTCCAGAGAATTATCAAATACAGAGCCTGGAAATAAGAGGGAAAGCTTCTCAATGTTCATTTACTTTTGTTCTAAAATGTGGATATCTGCTGCCACAGCAGTTTCTCAGCTCATTCAGAAGCAAACAAGAAAGGCATCACAGGAGGCAGGGGAGAAAACATATTGTTTGTGCATGCCAACCAAGAGCTCAGTTCTGAGGAAAGAATGATTTCACAATTAAAGCACTGGATGGGGACCCTGAAGACCTGAGTTTAGTTCTTGTCTCTCTCGCAGACCCTTAAGCATGTCCTTAGGCAAGATGCTACCCTACCTTTTAAATGGAAGCAATATTTCCCAGCCTCTCACCCCTAGTCTTCTTCATTTCTCCAGTAGACTCTTTAGGACAGAGACAGCTCATACTTAGTAGCACTTGGCATGAACATTCCCTCATCTAGCGTGGGGCACCAGCTCTGGAGTAGTACAGAAATAAGACATCTGAATGCACAGAGCTGCTCTAACATCTACCACAGCATCTTCAACCTGCCAAACAAACATGAAGGCAGAAGCTTAAGTTATCCAGTTCTGGGAAATCACACTATCACACGGTGTACCTACACAGTTTTGTTTCCTAATCATAAGCTCTCTTGTTAAGTAACTGCTTTTGATAAAAATTCCTCAGTTATAGGAATAAGAGTCAAGAAGGTGGATCAACTGTCAAGAGACTCTGTCTCTAAGCATGCAGAGAGCTGAGCTTAACTCTGAAGAATATGAATTGCCTTATCCATAGAGTAGCCTCATTAGTCATGCTCTCTCTAAAGATGATTTTCAATAACACAATGAAAATTGAGAAGAGCATAAATAGATTGCAATTCTTATAAGACTGAACACCATAACTGTTTCACTATTAATCTGAATTCAACAAAAACATGAATTTGGATCTGATGTCTGGTGTCCATCGTTCAAAAGTGGCAACTATTCATCCCTACAAGGAACAGCAACTCTCCTCCAGTTTAAAACTCCAGCAGGCTGCCCTGGAAATCTATGTTTAGTTCTGCACTGAAAACGGGGACTTGCCAAAAAGCAAAGTGATACGTTTATCCAGGAATATTCTTGTGACGTCAATCATATATCCAAGTCACACAAGGGTTAAAAACACCATCTTCAGAGCACACAATAAAATTAATCCTGACCTCACCCTCTACTAACTGCCCTTGTTTTCTTATGGCCTAAAAGTAGAATTTCATAACTTCATTTACTTTCCTGTTATTTGAAAAATTTTATGCCTCTTAAGCTAAGTGTGAAAAAGCACTAAAACTATCCTTAAAACTTCAGAAAGAGATGACTCTGTAAATATGAAACATTGTGCTCTGAAGTTACATTCTGTCACAGATATTATAGAAAACTACATAAGTATACTATATTTCAAAACTTAAATAAGAACATAATTACACTTTTAAGCACAAAGTATATCTTGATATTTTCATATATTGGACAGATATGGCTGTGTGTAGGTCCATAATACATTCAGTGTATTTTGTCAATATAGGACTGATTTTTCAGTGTATGCTGATGATCTTTCCATCTGAGCATTTGAACTCACAAATGAAAATCAAAAGCCAAATCTAGAACTCTATTCAGACATTGTCAACAGGCTTTAGAGTCATTTATTGTAACTGGTACACACACAACTAAAGTGTATTATTTGCCATTTAGAATAAAAGCTTTAGAAGAGGATTCATCAGCTTTCCATTAAGAAATAAGATTTAATAACCTATCTATCTACAGGATATGTTATAAAATGACACTGATATCACTGCAAAGGCACTGGGAAGATACACAAGAGAAGGTATTGATACACAGCTGAAGGAAGTTGTGACATCATAGCTTCACTTTTTTATTCTTTTTCCATTTGAATTACATAAAGTGAAACCAAATGTTTGGGCAAATTTTAAACAGTGAAAAAAAAAAAGTGCTTTGTGACCTTCACTGTTTAGTTTTCAGTGGGAACAAGCCCTGAAATTCTAAAACCCTCTATAAAATAGAATCGCAGGTCTCCACACAGTTCCGATGATATATATTTGTTCAAATTAATGATATTTGAATGATGCTTAGCTATGTTTTTATTGCAAAAGTTTAAAATAATGTTTTGGCAACCACACATATTAAAGGCTGACGCGATGTCGACCTGAGCCACAAGGCACCTTTTTGCAGAGGCACTGTTAGGTTGGGTTTGCTTGGGGTTTTTTTGTTGATTGAGGTTTTGTTTGTTTGTTTTAAATACTATATAGTCATTAGTTTATAAATGCTAGTAATAGATTACTTCATTTTCCCTTTACTACAGTTTAGAGACTATAAATTAAACTGATCTATCCCATAGGAGTCCTAAAGCCTAACAAAAATTCATTCAGAAGCCCAAGTTCACCCAAGAGTGATACAGAGATCCTAAGTAGAAGTGAACTTAGTGAAACTGTTTATGAGCCAATTTCCCAAGACTAGAGCTAGAAAAGTGTTTTAGAGGAACTTTGAATCCCCTAATTCATATTTTAGGCTTAACACATCCTCTTGAAAGAAGGTGTTGCAAGGAAGGAGAGTAGGACTATTGGTGTGCAAATAGTGACTGCAGCTGCTCAAAACCAGAAAAGCTGTCTTCTCATCTGCAGAGTTTCACATTTACTTGACCAAGTTTTGAAATATTGTTTCCCATTTCGAAACACTGATCTGTACTTTTTGTCCCCTCCACTAATGAGTTCTGTGAAGTTAGGAGTGACCAGGACTACCATTTCCCTTACCTCCCTCTCTCACTCCAAATCCTTCCCATCTGTGTGAGTGCACGTGGCACAATCCCCCCCCGCCCCCGAGTCTTACTCAACTTTAGACAACATTCCAAAATGATGGAGACAGTGTGTAGGATTATTTTTTTTTTAAGTTGCTGAAGCCAAGAAACTGCTGAACTCTTTTTGCAGTTTTTTTTTAAAGAAAAAAAAATTGTCAAAGCCCACATTTTTTGGAGAAACACTTTCATAAATTCTTACTACAGTACTTGGGAAAATTCCTAGTAGTGTGATGACAAGTTCAGTCAAAAGCTGAAAATAGGTTTGGCAACAAAATGTCTTGTAAAGAGCAGACCAGAAAGTTTAACTACCCCTCTTTGCTTTCACGTAATACATGCCTCAACTCTTGCCCTAAATATCAGTAATCCAATCACAGACTTCCCAATAGCTGGAATAATTCTACATCTCTAATATATCACACAACACAAAAAAATCATACAAATGTAAAGAATTTCCTAATAATGACAGATCATCTTCATAAATACAGTTCTGAACCAACATAAAAGCTGAAGTTTTCAAATCCAGGAGAGAAAGTTGGTAACAGCTATGACAACCTGCATTTACTGTGTTTCCTTAAGCACAGGCTGTAAATGTACCAGTGAGGACCACCTCAGTGGACCGGAGAGGATCAAACACCCCAGTGTTGCTGTTACTTTCCAGCCTCTCACCCCTAGTCTGATTCACTCCTGCAGCAGACACCTATGGACAGAACGAGCTTATAGTGGACAGAGACAAAGGACTTTGCATGACCTCTGTTAGAGATCTCACTGACACAGAACTTCAGACAACCTCAGATAGCTTTATACAAGCAAATCCAAGAGAGTTCTGATAAAATACATAGTCACGTGTACATTCAGCTTTGCCTTATTTCCAGTGGTGAGAAAAAAACTCGCAAGATCCTTTTATTGCTAGGCTTAATCCTATTTCAGATGCAGTTTGTTATGGGATTCTTTATTACTAGTTTTTCTGTTGTTCAGGATCAGAGTAATTACCTGGAATACATCACTGTTCAGCCTGTCTACCATTGTACTTTTAAATCTCTTTGGCTCAATGTTTGTTTAAACCCGATTTTAAGTAAACACATAGGAATGCAACTTTTTAAACTACCTTTATAAGCACTTTGGATTTAAAAAAAAAAAAAAAAAAAAAACCAGAAACAAATTATATTGCATTCTGGGATTAGGATAATAATAAAAGAAAAAATCAATTTAAAATATAATAGTACTTTAAGCTTGTTATTAGCAATCACTGTGAGAAACAATTGCACTTCAAGTTGTTTCACAAATTTCACTAAAGCAAGGCTCACAATTGCAGCCCCCAAATCAACTAGAGGCTACAGTCATAAAGTATGAAAATCTGTTGAACAAATCCCAGATTAGTTGTTCAAGCAGGACTCCCCTTCAGCAGAGCATCCTAAATTCTGTATGTTTCCCCAGTGATTTGTACAGGTTATTATAAACACAAGCCATTAAGCAAATAAAATGCCTAGTTTATTTGTTCATCATTGTGATATAATTTCCTCTATGAGGAATCTTTGTTAACAAATCCTAGAATTTTACTTTTGCCTTTTTCTTGAAGCAAAAATAAGGGCAAAACAGTGAAACAGGGGTATGAGAGGACAGGGATAATACCCAATTCAACCACAACAAACATATGTTTTGAAGAATCTCCACATGTAAAGGGCTTCCCAACATACCTAAGGTTTTTAGTTCGTTACTCATGGACTTCTTCAGTCTAGAAATACATATATATGCATGTATAAAAACATGAAATGAACATAAAAGCTATGTTTTAAAAGGAGATGCATCAATAAACTATGGTACTAACCTACAATTTTTCTTCCAACCAAGTGAAACATATGAAGCCAGCCTACAAAACACATGAAACAAGCTACTAGAAACTGCTCAGAGACAAAAAGAGTAAGTTAACATCCAGCAGGTAGGTAATACAGCAATATTAGCAAAATTAACCAATATAAATGCATTTCAGTTACAATACACAGCCCCAAATAGCCCAGTCCACAGCCAAACAGGTTACTTAATTTGGCTTACAAAGAAAGAAAAAGCAAGGGAGTAGGGAGTGATTTAAAAAAAAAAAAAAAATCACATTCAACAAGTTCTATCTTTCTGAGACTTGTCTTTTCCAAGTCAAACTTTCCAGTCAGTGATTAATCAGTTCCAAGGCAGAGAACTCACCTAACTAAAGCACTAAGATGTACCAGTTTGGGGATCAGCACTTCCTCAAGTGATAAAAAAAATAATCTGACACATGCAGAACTGGGAAAATGCCTGAATATTTGTAACTTCCTGACAGACTGCATCTACCCCAATACATCAGAATAAAACTAACTACAGTTTGAGTTTGCACTGAGGAATACAAAGATTTCTTCATCCCTTCATTAGATATGCGTGCTTTATAAATTCTGGGTTCATCTGTCACCTACATGTAATTAAAAAAAGCTTGCTTGAGACAAACTGGCACAGAGGAGGGCAGTTGTAGGCTCCCACCAGCACATCCCAGAGCTTCAGCAATTCTCCACCTCCCCCAGACACAGGTTCTCCCTCCAGTGCAGGACACACAGGGTTCAGAAGGGTGCTGCCTCCTGATCCAAGGGGAAGATGACCTCATCCTGCTCTGCGTGGTGACGTATGGAGCTGTCACATTGTCTGTCAAACTCTGGCAACTTCACAGTCTTGACAAGAGACAGAAATGCCTTGCAGGCTTGCCAAATGGCCCTGACACTTATAACTCTTACGAGGAGTACTAATTCAATATTAAGGTTTCAACTAGTTCCATTCTACAGGAAAGGTCGTATTTCAAAAGCAATTTTATTCTAAACCAGAACACAAGCTGGAAACACCAAGGATTCCCCCCTGCCCAGCAAAAAACAACAATGAAAGGGTTTGTTAGCCCCAAGAGTTCCAAGTCTCACAGCTGGAGTATTTCAAAAAAGTTATTTTGAAGCAGGAATAGAGAATTTGAGAAAGCTTAGCATCAAAGGCACAGCACATCATCCTTCCCATTGGCTTGGAGTGAGGGTGGAGAGAATTATACGCTTGTTAAGCATATAAAGTTCAAATAAAAACGTGGATTTTAAGACTGCCATCATACCTGACCTTTGCTGTTTATATGAGACTTCAGGAAAGAATGTTTTCTATAAAATATTGATAAGGCAGGTCTTAGAAAAAGCTCAGCAAAAACTCAGTAATAAGACCAATTATTAAGTATAAATCCAGTAAGGATAGTGCAGCTTTTTCTCAGGACAACACAGCAAGCCTGTGATACTCTCTCTATTCTGCAGCATGAGGGACAACTGCATCTCAGCTAAACATAAGTCATCTCACACGCTGACAATACCACAGCTGGGGTAGCAGCTTTAGCTCCTGTTGGCTAACTAACCACCACCTACCAGGAGGTCACAGTGAATTCGGTGCACTATCCAAAGTGAGCACCTGATGACACCTACATTTATGACCACACTTACATCTTTCTGGTAAATACAGCCTGAATGGCACTTAAATCTGCTCTATCTTTAAAGTCTTGTCCTGAGGAAAAGGCAAAATTTCAGAGCACATAAATAATCTCAAGAGATACTAAGGTAACAAATCCCATGTTCATCAGCCTGGATACACACCACAGTATAGTTCCCAAATACCCAGGAAGATGCTCAATGAAGATGATAGCAGTTAGCTCAATTGTATGTAGGTATTCAATGATTCAGCATACCTTACTGGAAAAAAAAAAAAAGGGGAAAAAATAGACCAAAAAGCAAAATTACAATATTCCTAATTCACAAGCATAGTCAATAAGAAAACAACAAACCCTCAGAATGATACAGGTATAATATATACAGCAAATACTTACACAAACTAAAGCTCATTGTACCAGGGAAGTCAGCCACACAAGTCCAGTTGTCAAGTCTGGCAGCTTCTGCTGGACAGTGTTGATTATCATTATCTGTGTCAGCATTTCAGCTGGAAGAATTTTCTATTTTCCAACCACTTTTTAAGTTTAGCCTTTTTTCATAGTGTTCCACTAATTGTTTTTTCTTCACTTGCATCAGCAGGAGACCCAATTATAGCTCTATCTTTAATTTGCAATAACCTCCTTTTTAAATAGCGAGTCACCTTTTCACCTTTTATTACAGAGATAGCATAAAGGTCTGATAGAGAAATAGTGCAAATCCTAAATTCCATTTTTCAGAAATAGGATTTTATAATTGTTGGTCACTTTCCTTGATTTAATTTAAATTGCATTTACATCCTAATATGACCTAGAAGAAACTGTTTCACAGTCATAGTTTCCTGTATGTAGTTTTAGTGATTTAACACTGTATAAACTACCTCCTACTTTTACCAATTAAAATCTATCCTTTTTCCCCCCCTCCAGAAGTCCCAGCATCACTGAATCTATTCTCACTCACTGGAAGTAATTTCTTCTTTTTAATGAATAAGTAGGTCATCTATCCTTGGGCATGTAGACTGCTAACCTTGAAAGCTACTGTATGAGGTTGGCTGATATGTATTGGATGAACAGAGATGAACGAACTGGGGCAGTGTTTAGTTGGAGTAAACTCCCACGATGCCATTAGTTCTCATTTCAAAATGACAGCTCTCACTTCCACCTGGCAAATGCAATTATGCAATGGAAACGTAATTTACCAAAATAAACAACAGTTCAGACCAGCAATTTACAGAATGACAAGCACTATCTACTTTAAATCTATTTGAGAAAGAATGACAATAAATAAAAAGAAAGTACTCATGAATTCTGGGAACCTGAATCACCAGAAAACCATGCAGTTTTCACTTTAAAAAACAATCACATAATCCCTTAATACTGTAACAAATGTTTCAAAATAGCCTATATAAGTTTAATCTTTGAGACATCTGTTAATAATAGTATTATTGAAAAAGTTTTGTAAACTTTAAAAAAAGAAATGAGGCTTGCTGAATGCCACTCAGCACAAACTCTTTCAGCTCAAGATAAAAACCCCACTGTATTCACTAGAGAAAAGGAGGGTTAAAAAGGGATAGGACTGAAATCTTTAAGTTGTCAGAGGAACTAGTTGGACAGTGTTCCTGCTCTTTAGAGGGTAAAAGCTTTTAAATGATGGTAAACACTAGAAGATGACTAGTAAGGTGACACTTCTTCACTGAAGTAAAAAGGTTTACACCTGCAGTCAATTTGGCTCTAAAATAGATGACTCATTTCTAAAAGCAGTGCATTTTTTTTTAAACAAGTGATGAAAAGCAGCAAGACATTTCACAGCTAGGATTTAGATTTTCTTACAAAAGGCAGAAAAAGTCCTAATGCTTCCCCTTTGCACCTTTGAGAGTTTGAGTCTGACTGTACAGTCTCAACTCTTCTGCTAGCAAGTCAAAGTCCAAGATCAAGGGACCAGCCAGAGATTGTTCATAGAGCAAGACTATCATCCAAAAAAAACCCCAAAAAGCTAAAATCCACAGTAGGAGCATAATTCACACCACCCAAGTCAAGGATCAAAGAACCCACAAGTGCTTCCTGGTTTAGTTGGAAAGATATGAAGTGCCTGTCCTGCCACACCTTCTATCACAGCCTCACACCCAAAATATGTAGTGACAAATCTATAGGAGGGAAAATAATCCTGCAGACTCTACCATCAAAGACCTTCATCATCAGAGCTGTACCAGGACAATGACCCATGTACACCGAGACTGTTCAAACGAAAGATCGGTTCAACTCTAAGTAGTTTAACATTCTAATAACAATTTAAAATATTTTAATTTAGTGAATTGCCCTTGGAGGAAGGGGGTACTAAGGCATCCTACTCTGCAGCAGATACCTGGATTTCTTCTTCTGTTCCAGGCCAAACTGATGCAAAATTCACCAAAGCAAGTTCTTTAAACCACAGATGCCCAGGACCAGCAGTGTGCAGCAGGCACCAGCAGTTTCCATGTAGCTCAGGTTCACAGAAACATGTTTCAGGCTCCCTGCTGACTCAGGCAAGCACCAGAGCTCTGGGAACAACCCCTTCATTTTCCTCAGGGGGAGCCAAGCACAGGAAGAGCTTTATATTCAACTGCTGTATTGCACCTGTTTAGCTTTCTTTGAAGAGCTTTATTTGTATATGTTATGTAAAGATAAGTTAAACATTATTGGAAATAGACTAACAGGAGTATATACTTCTCGTAGCTGAATTGCCTGCACTGCCTATACGATCCGAAAGCACTAAATGAGGTTTGAAAGCAGAGTACATAGGAATCAATTTCTATGCATGATAAACTAAGATAGATGTTAGATTCCAACCTGAAAAAAAAACATTATTTTCACTGCCACTGTCAGTATAATTAATAAGTAACACTTACCACAGGGTGATACAAAGACAGAAGGGGTCAGCATGAAGAAAGCAGCGCAAGTGGCAGTGGCATGACAGGGCCTGTCCTCCTGTCCTGTACACACACACCCCACCATCAAGCAGCAGATGAAAGAAAAAGTTTCTGGGCTGTGGTTCTGTGCTGACTGCCTGGCACAGCACACACACGAGGAGCTGCAGTAAACACTGTAAAACAGAGAAAAGTCCTGGCCTGGTCCAGGCCCTCAGGGCTCCTCGAGGAACAAGGTCTTGTCTGGCACGGCTATCGCTGCGGCTCTGCCACACCAACACCTGAGCCCACCGGGACCGCGCTCACTACCGACAGGAGGACTTCTCTTGGTGAGCCGCCTCACCGGCTTCAGGGAAGCGCAGAAAGTGTTTCCACCACTTCTGGAAGCACGGCAGTTGCCAGCCAGCAGCAGCGTGCCAAGGGCCAGCTCGGTGACGCAGGCAGGGCCTGGGAGGCTGCGGCGGGCTGGGGCAGCCACCGTGGTGTGGCAGGAGCAGCC
>NW_008614006.1:0-1539 GCF_000691845.1 Merops nubicus | reverse complement strand
ACACACTGGTGTAAGTGTGACAGCTTGTGTGTCTGTTGAGGAACATCTTCCCTTTCAGAGGAGCTCTCTAATGTTCAGGAACATACTGAGTAACTCTAGTTGTCTATCACTGATTAGTTTTAAAAGGATTTTTGCCATTTCATTGCATTTATTTAGCAGGACAAAAGGAAAGTTTTATATTAAACTAACAAATATAATCTGGAAATTTTTTTGAGGCACTATACATGCTTTTGCAATAGTAAAACTATTCCTACATCTTGGGGAGTGGGTTTGGCTGGTGCACAGGGCTGTGTGGGCAGAAGATAGGTATTAGCTATAATGAAAGGTTTGCTAAGCAGATGAAATGCAGGTGACACCAACTCTGCTTTCATATTTGATGCTTGAATGACTGAGGTTTGTGTAGCTCACTGAAAGATGGTAGTTTACAATGTGTAATGTTTAGCCCATCCAGAGCTTCTGATGATAATATTTTTATCCAGATTTCTTCTTCTGTAAAGATGTCCTAAGAACAAGCTTCTGCCAGCTGATCACTTGTGAAGTATTTCACTTGCCAGCGTGTTCCCTGGCCTTGAGATAGCCAGGGAGCTCTGACTGTGCTGGGTAACTAAAGATAAAATAACTGCTTTCTTAATGTAGGGCTTTAGGGCCACAGTTTCAGTTAGCCCATTGCAGACTGAAGGCCAAGTGGAGAATCCAGATACTGATGTTAAGTGTAAAACTTTCTTTAAAAAACTTGTGGTTTGTTGCATTCTCATTTTTACAGTCTGAGGGTAACAGAAGTATTGTAATGAAAGGCACTGGTTATTGTGGTGGAGCAAATTCTCTTAGACTTTCCAGAAACACACACACCCCAACTTAGGTTTTGTTCCAACAGACCAAAGTGAGCCATGGAGGAGCCTTTCTGAGGCATGGCCATGTACAGTTGGCCAGACCTTGATAACACACTGTAAATGCTGGATGTTACCTCAAGATATATATATATATATATATATATATAAAACTTAGGTTCAGATAGGGTTATCTTATTTTAAACTGTGCTTGGTTATATTCTTACTGGACAGAAAAGGGCCTTTGTGTGTTCCTTGAGCTATATGGTCTTTGGGATCTGCACTGTCAGCTGTTGCATCTGTTGCTGTAACTAAAGGTAAACAGCTTTACATTGTAACATGGACTAATTGGTTTGGGAGTATTTATGAAAGTGCTGATTTTTAAAGCTAAAAATAGCAATGTGGCTTTTTAAACTCATTCTGGCTGTCAGAAATACTCACATGATCCTGAAAGTGTTGCTAAAAATGTTCAATTTATAAATATGGTAATTAAAATTGTCTGTGGTGAGAGCAGTAGATGAGACATTTCCTGCATTTGTAAACTGAGCATCCCTTTCACCCCCAGGTTTCCTTGCATCTGACTGTTTGTTACCTTGGCAGGATCTGAACTCCAGCTGAACCTTCTTGGAAGGAGTTGGCCAAGTAGGGCAAGAGAGCTTTGCAGCCTGCCACCCTGCTCTGTGACCTTCTGCTTTAGGGTTTGGATGCCTTT
>NW_008614005.1:4900-5572 GCF_000691845.1 Merops nubicus | reverse complement strand
GAACACGGGTTCGCCGCGTTTGAATCCGCGTTTGATAAATTATAAACCGTATCTCTAAATAAAATAAGCAAAAAGACAATTAGCTCAGTGCTCCTCTTCAACAAACCTGTGGAAACCTATCCAGTTATCTTGGAAAAAGCCAATTGAAATAAAATGTGTACTCTAAATACCAGACCTCAATGTTTCATAATTAACTTTCTCAAGAAGCTGGTTTTAACATAAACTGTAAAATGCAGCCAATCTGTCATGGTTGCAAGCTTTACAGACACCACAGTTGTTGCTCCCTTGCCTTTGTGTATATTGCAGTTTGCGCTGGCAAGTAACCAATGTGACATTAAACGGGTCTGTTTCTCATAAGGGGCTTCAAACATCTGAATATTTGGTTTACATATATCAGAATAAAGATCAAGGTGTATCAATAAAAGTAGTCTTATTCAGTCTTTACATTACAGGAATTTAAAAAAGAAATATGACATAACGTGGCTTTACACACATGGTTAGCAACATGTGACTATGAAGAATGTGAACATATGTGCAAGAGGGGTGGGAAGATAAGAAGTCCTTTTGTTTGAAAAATCCACATGCAATCCAGGCATAACTGCAATTTCAATACTGAGAGAGTTGATGGGTATTAAAATTGTTCTCTGTGTTATGACAGACATGAAAAAAGGA
>NW_008614005.1:0-4869 GCF_000691845.1 Merops nubicus | reverse complement strand
TTTCAGAATTGCAGAGGGCTACTGAGACAACATGTACCACAGAGAAGCATTCCCTTCTTAAAATCTCACAGCACATGATGCAATTCTCCATTAACAAATCCTACTGAGTCTACATGACAGAACTGGGACGGAAACTACAACCTATAAAAACATTTCATACATAGCATACTGGCATACAAGAGTTGAAAACGAGTAGATTTTTCTTCTGTACGTATAACTTAAATTTGAATAGAGTTGGACCTTGATTTCAGACAGCATAAATAAGATTCATTAAAAGGATCATGAAGCCTCAGCAGTAAGGACATGGTGCACTAGAGGTAATGTTAGGTCATTGATGAACGAGAGAGACTCTTAAACCCCAACAACAGTGTGCTAGTAACTACATATTGTTGACCCAGGGAATAATTTAATACATACATGAAAAATTTACATTTCTGATCGTTTAACACCTGATGAATTTGTCTGCACCGGTGCTGTCCCTTGCCTTTTTTCCTTCCACTATCAGAGATGGAAGGCTAAGTACATCTTTAACCTTCTTTGGCTGATCTCAAGTTTTCATGCCCATAGATGAAACCAAATCAAGCAGTTACTTGTTGGGGGGTTTGCCACCATGAGAAAAATACTCCGCTCCCCACTGTTTCTGACTAACTTTTGGAAGCTAAAATATAATGTTAATAATGTAATTTTTCAAATTCAGTTTGTAAATTATCACATTTGCAAAGTCAAGAATCATGGCCCAAGAGTAAGTGCCATGCTGATCAGTGTTTGCAAAGTGAGGAAAGGTAGGAGTATCTTTGTCTATCCCTCAGCTGATGTCTGCCTGGTTTAGACTGATTGAAATTGCACTTTGAAGACAAAAACTAAGTCATGAAATCTTTCAAATTATCATATTTGACTGAATTTTCATCCACTGATTTTACTCCACCTGCAGCACACAAGAGAAGGTAATAATTTATGATAATTATATGAAAATAGACAATTAATATTCATCACCTCTCATTTCTCATCACTTTAGATGATCAGTAATGCAGAGTAAAAATGCTGTCAGATTTCTAATTGCTTTGTAATGGGCCTGAAATAGGGAAATCGTTAAAGACAAACAATCTGTCACTTGTCTGTTACCTTAACTATCTATCACTTAAAAAAACCCTCATTAAATACATTGCTAATGAACGACAAAAGACTGTACCCAGTGTGCCCAGATGTACCTTTTTAAACAATATTGTAAATTGCTTAAATAATTCCCAAGACGTTTTCAATCATTTTTGTGGAAATTTAATGGAAAACATACATTTTCAGTGCATGTTACATCTCATTTGTTCACATCATTATGACATTTAGTCTATCATATCCACATCTCCTGGGAGACAAAACTTTGGTTTTCGTTTTACTGTTGACAAATCTAACCTGAGTCAAGCAAATTCTGAAAGAACTTAATGTTCAGATCTCTGACACCTTTTTCTTAATGAAATGAAAGAAAAAATTATTAGTCAGTCTTAAATAATCTTATTTATAACAGTTTATTTAAAGTATTTTTAATACCTGGATTAAAAAAGTCTAACACAGTTCATATTGAACCTAGAACAAACTGAATTAAACATTGAACAAATAATTTTATCTCTCAAAACAATTGCCCCCAAGAGACAGAATCCAGAATTTTGACTTAAACCACTCTTTAACTGTCTAGTATAGCTCTAACAGAAAACCTCACTTGAAAAAAATTCTCCCAGGACTGATTTAAACAGTCAGAATGAAAATAGTACACCAGAAGTAGTATCAGTGAGACTCCAAAGTGAAATATTGTATTATTAATTGCCACATTAATGAATTGCTCTTATTAATTGCCACATTAAAAAGCTGGGGAAATGAAGAATTATTAAAATAATTTCAGTCATAATAGCTATCTGTGCATAACTGAAACATACTCAAGCTTTTAAATTTATCAAAACCAAAAATATTCAGTGCTTGTTTACAGTGGTGTATATTAAGTGCTAAAACACTACAGTTTAAGGCATAAGGTTTAAGAAGAATTGATGGCTGGAAACACCAGCCAGGCAAATTCGAGTTTAGAATTAGGGACAAATGTTAACTGAAGGATGAACAGCTGTTGAAGCAGCCTTCTCACAAATGAGGAATTTTCTATCTTTTCATATTGGCAGACAGTCCTGTAATACACACATTTCACACCAGGTGATCTAGTTCTTTCTTCAGGCTTTATTCCCATAAATCCAATTCCTTAGTTACAAGGCAAACAAGAAAGCAGAGAAGACTGTGCTTTCAGAAAACTGCTGCTTAAATAAATAAACAACAGAAACTAACAGAATACTTCAGGTGCAGTGCTTTGTGTCAGGAACAGCACTACACTGTATGCTGAAGTTCAACATACGCGCCGGACAGGAACATATTTGTGCAGATAGAAATCACACAAAATAACTTTGGCTTTCCAACTACAAAAATCCATCTGCTGCAAAAATCGTAATTTCTCAAATATTCTAGATGCTAAGTAATGTTAGAAAGACCTGCCTTCTGATTTTTATATAACCTGTGCATCACTCTTTTGTATACATATTTACAATATAAAGCAAATACAAACAGAGGAAGCAAAAAGAGCTTTACTACTCTGAACAACACTTTGAAAAATACCAATTGTCTTCAGAAGTAAACAAAGGTAGTTAAAAGTGAAAGTCAGGATGTTTCAGCATAAATGACATTCTCACAAAAATATCTAAAAAACCCAAACTGCCATATAAATAATCTTCCATTAAACAAGAGAAGACAAATTTTTATCATATTTAGGTGTCCAGCTCCAGTGAAATCAATAGCACCTATACATACCTACATAATAACTTATAAGATACTTAAGCAACTAATGATGCCTGGTTTCTTACAGACATGGGTCCTATATTTCCCATTCTGGGACAAGAGTCCCAGGTCTTCTCCATTACTTCATTTTCTGTCTCCAGACTTCCATGGTAAACTCCCCATACACGCCTGTCCCTTACCTACTTTCATTTTGCCATAAGAACAGGAAAAAGTGGCAAATTCTAGGGCTAGTTTGAACTGTCTGCTGACTTGCCAGCCAGTAGCTGCCAAAAGCAGCAGGCAGTGTTCAGTCTGGTTTGCCCTGCTCTTGCTCCCCTGTGTACTCACTTGACTTTAACAAATCTAGAACTAACTTAATTTTTATACCTCTAACAATGAAAAATTATCAAATTGCCTTGAGATTGATCAAGAGCTTCAAAAGTCATTACAGCTAGACAGAGGATGATGATTGGCTAAGACTGATCCAAACACAACATTGTGATTTCTGAAACTTGATAGATTCAAATTAAAAAAGAAACAGGCACAAAGATTATAATACCAGACGAGGCCAGATAATCCTGTGGTGGTTTCATTTCATTGTTTATGAATTTTGCAGGCCATAAACACAAAGCCATTATATTAAACAGCCTATTTTCTTTGACTGGACTGCTGAACAAGCACAGAAAAGAATGAGTGTTTCACTTCCAAAATTGTTCCACTGACTTCAGAGATAATTCCTTAACATTTATAGTTAATTCTATATTGAACAGCTCATTAGAGATAATTACATTATTGGATACAAATATCTCAAGTTACTCTGAGCTTAAACTACATTATGAGCTGGGTTCAGGCACCAATCCTATAACGAATTAAAATGGAAATAACTCTACATGCAACATTTAAGAATTGTGGGCCTAAAGGATAAAAATGGATATTGTAAATGTATCCAGCCTATAAGAGCTATTAACCACCTGTGGCAAATAACCAACCTCCAAGACATCACCACATCCTTTACAATTTTCCTTTTCATTTCCCCCCCTTCACAACAACAGTACTTATTGACTGCTCAGCCCAAATCAAGGGCTGATGGGAGTCCATTCCGTGCTGTGTGTGGCCCATTCCAAGTTGCATGTGGGCTGATCACAAGCCAAAATCAAGAAGTTAACTTATACAATCATACTGAAACGTTGCTTGAGAGGTAAATTCTAATTTCAGGAGCAACTATGTAACTTAGCTCATACTTAATATATCTTATCTATAATCCAACAATTTAAGTGACATATATAATTACTCACATTGGTGCTGCACTGACATTGGTGTGGGGCACCAATGACCGGAATAGACAAAAATCAGACTGACACACAGGTCTTGAATCATTTCATAGATTTTATGGTTTCCTCACCTATTCAGAAAATCTCTTGCTTCTTTACCATCTCTGTTAAACTTTACATGAAGTTTCCATATTTATTGCTTAGCCCTGATTGTCCCACACCCTTCCTGCACTGGTGGTTAATGGGAACAATTTTCCAGGAATAACACTCCTAGTTTTTCCCATCAATGTCCATACAGCCTGGTTGCCACATTTCTTAAACAATTAAAAGGGTATGAAAAATGGCAAAAAGTTGCTTTAATTCTAACATATTGCACACAAATATTGTCAAAGGAAATATGCTATACATTTAAAGGCAGAAAGTAAACTAAGTTTTCTAACATTAGGCAAAAAATAACCTATGTTTAGCGATTTTACTAACTAGGATTACAAAAGCTGAGGTCTACAACACCAACCTAAGCTTTTTTTAATATGAGAAAACACCTTTACTTCATTAAAAGGCTGCTTGCTGAGCTTATTTTTTTTTTTAATTAATAGGACGTTGTTCCTGCCCCTCTAGGGCAAGTACCTTTCCAGAACGAACCCCCCGTTTTATTCCGCTCCCGTGGTCAGCACAGCTAGCACGGGAGGCGCGGGGGAGGCGGGACAGCCAGCGCCGCGCCCGCGGTTCTCTCCCCAGACGCAGGCTGCCTGGAGCAGCTGGTCGGGGAAGGCCGGCGGCGTGTGTCCACCATATG
>NW_008614004.1:612-1170 GCF_000691845.1 Merops nubicus | reverse complement strand
GCTCCCCGCCGTCCCCATGAGCCGCCCCTAGGGCACGGCCGCCGCGCTCGCCCTTCACCACAGGGGGGGTTTTAGTTGCTTTTATTCTTTTTTTTGAAATTTTTCTTTCTTAGTTCTTTTTTTTTTTTTTCCCCTCTCATTTTACCCTTACTTCCCCCCCCTCCCCCATACACACCCCCTTTTAGTTTTATTTTCTTACAGTCTATTTTTCTACGCTTTGCTATAAAACCATGGTGCTGGGGAAGGTGAAGAGTTTGACAATAAGCTTCGACTGTCTGAATGACAGCAATGTCCCCGTCTACGCCAGCGGGGACACGGTCTCAGGAAGGGTCAGTTTAGAAGTAACTGGGGAAATTAGAGTGAAATCTCTTAAAATCCACGCAAGGGGACACGCGAAAGTGCGTTGGACTGAGTCGAGAAATGCTGGATCCAACACTGCCTACACACAGAACTACACTGAAGAAGTGGAGTATTTCAACCATAAGGACATCCTGGTCGGCCACGAGAGGGGTAAGGTTTTTTTTCCCTTTATCATGCCTCTTTTTTGGGGGGGAAAAG
>NW_008614004.1:0-581 GCF_000691845.1 Merops nubicus | reverse complement strand
CCCATCTTTGCATCGTCTCTGTTTATTCTCCTTTTTTTTTTTTTAATTATTTTAATGGATGCGGTTGTAGAGCAGGAGCGGGGTGATGGACCTTGATGTGAAAGCTGCAGGGGATGCATCAGCAAAGTGTGCTGTGCTCGCTACCTGCCCTTCAGCACAGACGCTTCACCAATACCTTATTTTTAAAATAAATGCGTTATTTACCTCCTTATTTAACAATATTAGTAGGGTTTGTCCCTCCGCGGGGGAAATGGCTCTAAAACCAAAGTCATGTAGGCAGTGAACGACTTTTATTGGCAGCATCCTGGGAGAATCCTGAAATACAATGAAAAGCGCAAAACCGAGACTTTTTTGACACATCGGGGTCCTGCTTTCCGTGCGGGTGATGGGATGAGTATTTTGTCAGAATGTGTCGTTCTCGGCAGATAAAGAGATTTCCCCGCTGCTTATTTTGACGTTTGCCATCACCACCCCACGTGGAATCGTTGTTTAATGCCCCCTCCCGATAACTAGCTGGAATTCTTACAGAGGGGGCTTGGGGGACGACACCCCGATTTAAAGATGCGTCCTGATGGGGAGCA
>NW_008614003.1:0-596 GCF_000691845.1 Merops nubicus | reverse complement strand
TTTTGGTGCCAAATTTGATATTTTTGGCGCCAAATTTCCATCTTTGGTGCCAAATATCAAGATTTTGGCACCAAATTCACGGTTTCGGCGCCAGACTTCCAGATTCTGCCACCAAATTTGATGTTTGGGGCACCCAATTTTTTAGGATTTGGGGCAAAATTGCTGATTTTTGGTGACAAATTTTATATTCTGGCACCAAATTTTAGACTTCAGGCACAAAATCCTGATTTTTGGTGCCAAATTTCGAGATTGGTGCCGAATTTTCAGATTTTTGCGGCAAATTGGACAATTCTGTCACCAAATCTCTGGATTTTGGCACCAAATTTGGTATTTTCTGCCCTAATTTGTGACTTTCAGCACCAGATTTCCACAGTTTGCCACCAAACTTCCAAATTTCTCCAAATTTGTGCTTTTTTCCCCCAAATTCCCTCTTTTGGTGCCAAATTTGTGATTTCGGCCTCAGATTTTCAGCCATTCGTTGCCAAATTCACCATTTTTAGCCCCGAATTTCCACATCCCGGGGCCCAATCTCCCCGTTGCCGAGGAGACAAAATGGCGCCCGCGGGGGCGGGGGGGATGTGACGTCACTTCCTGCC
>NW_008614002.1:0-4523 GCF_000691845.1 Merops nubicus | reverse complement strand
AAAAAAAATCTGAAAAGTTTCAGAACAGCATTGTAGCTGGTAATGGAGTAATTTACTGCTTAGAAGCTGTGTGGCTTGTACACTCTTGGATGAGTACAGTCTACTGTGCTGCAGCTCCTGTTCCTGGAGCTGTTTATTTGTTATGGCATTAAGCAGCTAGTAGTCTAAACTTGAATTAATCTGAGGAGCACAGTGGCCCATTTTGCAAAGAAGGGGTGGATGGTTCTCTGACCTTCTCCCTTCTAGCAGTTTCAGTGCCCAAACCTGCCTAAATCTCATTTAAATGGTTAATCCTTTATTGTGAATAGTCCTAAATAACATCCCAGGAGATGCCCTGCATGCCAACGAGGGAGACCTACGGTGCCACAACATTGTGCATTCCTCCAAGCACCACTTGACATTAATTTTTAAAAGTTTAAGGATTATCCGTGCCTCCAGATGAATAAAAATGCATGGAAATCCCAGATAGACAACATTGGCATGTCCATGCAGTGGACACTTTGGTACCCCATGTGAACAATTATGTGTTTGAAATACATGTAGTTGCCTATTTACATGGGTACAAAACCAGGTGTGCTAAGCAGGTGTGTGACATAAAAAATCATCTACTCAGATTTGTTCTTTTTATTTACACTTTCTTCAAGAATTTCACCTGCTAATAGATGCATCAGAAATGCTCTGTGATGGCTGCCTAGCAACTCAGTGGGGTGAACCAGCTCAATTTCATTTAGGTGTTAAATAATCTGAAGTGCAGTGAATTTATCTTACATAAGCATCAGAAGCCTTAATAACAGCAGCAGCAAAGCACAGCATTGGTGTAATTGTGATGATGTCCTAATACAGTGGGAAAAACTGATATTTAGTATTTTTGAAACTGCAGTTTGAGATGTTTCTTAGTAACACGTATCTACTAAAGTGAGTGAATAGTTTTATGAGTGTTAAGATGGATGGATAAAGCAGAGATCAAATCACTGCACACACTCCAGGTGTGGTTATCTAGGGCTTCATGTTCGACCTAAATATCCAAATTTTTAAGTTTGGGAGACCTGAAGCTGGTGCTTACCAAAACAGCAATTCTTACTGCAAAATATTTAGCTTCAACTTACTAAAGAGTGGATCTCAAATTGTTGATTTTGCCTTGTAAGCAGAATGAAAATAATTTTTTTTTTTTAAAAAAAGAAAAGAAGGTAAAAACCTAACACGGTTTCTACACAGGAAGTGTTTGTGTTGCAGGGTCCTAGGTGGGACTGACAAAATCTGTCAGGTAGAGAGGAAGGACAGGAATGTATGAAAATGATGTAGAAAAACTAAACCCACTGTGGACCATGAGTATTTCTTGCTCCTGACTAGTTTAGTAATGCTGATTAAAATGACAGTTTAGATGGTGCAAGGAAGGAGTCAGGACTGAGCTTTTCCATAATATATATGACGAAGACAGCAAATTCACAGCTTGTGAGGCTTGTGGGTGGTTGCTTCTCCTCCCACTGAGAAAAGCAATAATTTGCTTGGAGGTCAGAGTTATGCCAAGCAGTGGGGGATGCAGACTTAGATGACTGCTACCCTGGGACATAATCAGCTCAGTTCAGCCTGAACTTCATGATTTTGCTACAGCAAACTGAGGTGGTTACTGTGTGGTCCTCTAACAGCCAAGTTCTTTCAGAGATGTGGGGAACCAGGAGTGCTGCTGAGGAAAAGCCATTATCCCAGTGTCATGGTTTAACCCCAGGGGGTAACTCAGCCCCACACAGCCAGTTGCTCACTCCCCACAGTGGGATGGGGGAGAGACCTGAACAGGTAAAAGAGAGAAAACTCATGCGTTGAAATAAAGACAGTTTAATAGGTAAAGTAAAAGCAAAGCAAGTAATTCATTCACTACTTCTCACTGGCAAACAGATGCTCAGCCATCTCCAGGCAAGCAGGGCTCCATTACATGGAATGCTGACTTGGGAAGACAAATTTAATAAAATCATAGAATCATTAAGGCTAGAAACAACCTCTAAGGTCATCAAGTCAAACCACCACCCAACACTACCGTGACCATTAAACCATGTCCCCAGATGCCACATGTACAGGTTTTTTGAACCCTCCCAGAGACGGGGACTCCACCACTTCCCTGAGCAGCCTGGGCCAATGCCTCACCACTCTTTCAGTAAAGAAATTCTTCCTAATGTCAAATCTAAACCTCCCCTGGCTCAACTTGAGCCTATTTCCTTTTGTCCTATTGCTAGTAACCTCGGAGAAGAGACCAACCCCCACCTCACTACAACCTCCTTTGTAGAGAGCAATTAAAGTCTCTTCCTAACTCCAAATGTCCCCCCGCTTCCTCCTCCTCCCCCAGCTTTTATTGCTGAGCATGATGTCATATGGTGTGGAACATCCCTTCGGTCAATTGACATCAACTGTCCCATCTGTGTCCCCTCCCATCTTCTTGTGCAGCCCCAGCATACTCACTGACAGAGCAGCGTGAGAAACAGAAAAGACCTTGGTGGTATATAAGTTCTGTTCAGTGATAGCTGAAATATTGGTGTGTTATTAATACTGTTTTGATCACAGATCCAAAACAGAGTGCGAAAATGAACTCTATCCCAGCCAAACCCTACACCCAGGCACTGGTGACACTGTCTGGAAGGGAACTGGGTGTAGTGCACCAAAGTGACTCCCCCAGAAGCAACGTGGGACTGTTAACACAGATGTTCACTTTTCCCGTGGATGTGCAGTGAACTTGCACTGATGGGAAAAACAAAACAAAGCACACTGTGGCTCTGAGAAAAACTGAAAATCAGGGTTTATTTAATATTCTGCTTCACTCTCTCAATTTTCCTCTTTATCAATAATGGAGGAGAATCCATAATTCACATAGATCTATTGGAAATCAACAGTAAAGCCTGGCACACCCGTATCATTTCACAGGAGCAGCACTCAGACCTTACAGAGGCAGAATCCACTGCGAAGCAGCAGGGCAGATCTCAGTCTCTGCTTTCTGGAAAGCAAAAAAGCAAATATTTCTCAAGTCAGCATTTGTGCTGTGTGTGAGAGGTAGACTTTCAACAGTTTAGATTACCACATAAATGTTTTTCTGGAAGAACAGGTCCTTCTAATTGCAAAGTATCTGCTCTGTCCATTGAGGTCTTTGTGCCGAACTGCTCCTTAATCCTCTTCCCTTGTAAATATATTGGCAGAGAATACAAGTCCATTAAAGCTCACATTTAATATTTACAAATCCCTATTTATCTACAAATGCCCTCCCATCTCTGTCACTCTGTCATCGCCTGCCTGTCTGCTCTCTGCATAATATGTCACAGTAGAATATGATTTAGTTTGGGAGAACCTGCTGCTTTGGCTTTTTTTTGCAGAGCCTCTACACCAGTTTTTATTACTTTAAAAGTGTGGTGAACCATGGCATCGTCTCACTTAAGCTGCTGTTTTTCCAAAGGAAATTCAATTAGCTTTAAAGTGTTTCCAACTGAATGGAAACCTGGACTGTGTAACCTGTAGAGATGTCCTCTGAGAACAGTCCTTGCCTTTCCTTTCCACTTGCCACTGAAATGACAGCAAAATCTCCTGGCCAGACCTCCCCTTTTATCAGAGGCAAAATTAACTTGTCTCTCATGTGTTTTGGATTCCAATCTAAATCTGGACACTGGGAGCTTTTCTAGTTGATTTTGACCTTGAAAGAGGATGTGTGGGTGTAGCTGAGCACACCTGGCTGTAGGGTCCGAGCAGCTGAAAAACCTTCAGGAGCAAAAGTGTTAAGCAAGTCCACCCCTAATCTCTTTTACTTCCCTTTGTCTCACCCAGAAGTGAGATAGTCCCCAGTCCTTTTCATGTTTTTCTGAATGCCACATTGCTCAGAGATGGGGAGATGGGCTGCAGAGACCATGCAGGGTGCAGGTGAGAGGCTGGGGTACCCATCTGCTTGCAGTTGTGAGCTATATTCTGGCTGCCCACTTGAAGCTGCAACCTGCTGCTCTTGTCCCCTTCATCCTCTTCCCTTCTCTGGACTCTCCAGTGGCCCATGATTTATCAGGAAAAAAAAAAAAATAGATGCTTTTGTCCTCTAGTGCTTTCTCTCCTCCTCAAATTCCTGCCACAGTTTGGGACTTGGACCCTTTCTGCAGGGAGAGCTGGTGATATCGGAGGCAAGGGACTGTGACCTTTAAGTGTGAACAAGTCAGAGGAGGAGATAAGTTATAAGAAAGTTCCTGCACGAAATAATTCAGTGACAAGGTGTTTTGAGGGTGAAAATAGCTGCAAATATAGAGTCTGTAATTTCAAAGCTGAGGGGGAACCCTAAACTGTCTCCAAATAAAATGATAAACTAAAAAGTGTCTTCCAGAACCAAGGTTTTCTTTTGTCCTCCAAGCCCTGTGCTGTCACAGTGTATATGGGGAGATATAGGGATGAAACAATACTGGATGAGGAGCAATGCTGGCTCTGTAATGTTTGAAACAGCTTTGCTATGGAAGAGTGAAAATACAGCTAGGGAAGGAGAGATGACTATATATATATAAAATAATAATCAT
>NW_008614001.1:1863-3610 GCF_000691845.1 Merops nubicus | reverse complement strand
CCCCCACAGTCCCTGCAGAAGCGCCGCTCCCCTCCCTGCGCCTGACTCTGTTCCCGCATCGGCTCGGCGCGGGCTTGCAGCGAGCTGCTGTGGAGGGCTTCAGTACGAGCTGGCAGAGGCGCCTGCTGCTTTCTCATAAAGCGGACCGGAGAAAACGGCGCCAGACCGTGCAGAACGGCCATCACAGCGTTTGGGGTAGGGCAGCTCCTCAGTGCCCTCTCACTGGCATCCAAAACCTCTTCAAGCACAGAGAAATTACAGAGTCTCAATGTGGTTGCAGTTCTCGCTTCAAAAAAGTCTGCTCTTTTTTCCCCCTCTGACAGGTGACTACATGACACGTATTTTCAGGTAATAAATGGAAGCTAGAGGTCCCATCTACTACAATTATATTAGATGCTGACTAAACTGTCACTCGTATGTCATTTCATACTAAGTGACACACTGCACAAAGTTGTACCTATGTGCAAATTCTTTTGCAGTTTCCCACCCGAGTCAGAAAAAAAAGAATGCAGAAGAATTTCTGTTAGTTATCATTTATGTATGTGTTTAAACCGATTTAAAGAACCTATGAGAAGTAAAAGTATTGCAGATAGTGGGAATGAAGGAAAAAAATTCATTATTTTTTTCAGTAAGAGATTTGAGTATTTTTTCCATAAGTCAATAAAAATAATCACAATCTGTAAACAGTTGTGGATTTAATTTAATCAAGCCCAGAACATTTGAAAGTGTAATTCACTAGAAGCCCAGTAAGTGGCACAAATAAACCTTATGAAAATTGTTTAGTATGTTTACTCTTCCAAACCATATAACGGGGGAGCACGTTGAGACACATCCTTTTTTCAAAGACAGAACTGATGCATTTAGCAAAACCTATTTTTTAAATTTGCCATGAGCACAAGAGAAGATATAAGTTTTATAGAGGCATATCTTTCTGACAATAATATTCCCAAAGCTGGGATGGCCTCCCCAGTGCTGACATTGTATATAATTTTCAAAATACTCCCACCCCAAACCCGGATGTTATTCTGCAAGAATAGACCCATGTGTTGTGGTGCTCTAAGCTGTTACATTGATTTTCCTCTTCTCCCTATCACAACCATTGTCTTGTAACATTGTAATGCTATGTTAGCATTTTTTCCTTATGCGCTGGAGTGGTGATGACACATAGGATTGAGGTCTTTTGGAAGTTTTTCTTGTTATATCATGGGGAATTTAATATGAAAGGCTCTGACTCATACTTTCCTCTGCATGCTGTCCTGTGAAGCTAGGAGCATAAACCGGTTACCAGCGCAGTCAGTCCTTGAGTCTTAGCTGTTCCCACTACCTTTCAGTCTTTTTCAAATGTATGTTGTTTTATCTGCAAGCAGAAGGGAAAGGAGAGAATCTATTAAGCTTGTTGATTCAGAATCTTAAGAGAATTATGTTTTGCTTTGTTTAAGAAAATGCCATCACAATGTACAAAGCACCACCACCAGAAATACCAAATAAACAAACAAAAAATAACCAGCTTGTGAAGTGCTGCCCTCCTTCACCTCTTCCTCCTAGCTTTCCCTTCTTAAATAGCTTTCCGGCAAGGAGCCCCTAGTGCTTGAGGAAGACTTTAGTCACAGTTTACATTAAAAATTGGTTTCTTTGGAAGGAGGAGCACACAGAATGATCTGAAAACAGGATGTGTTTTGGACACATTCCTCTGTTTGGTTCTCTATTTTGGTTTTACTTGGACATTCATTTCCTTTTCATAACTGCT
>NW_008614001.1:0-1832 GCF_000691845.1 Merops nubicus | reverse complement strand
GCTGAACGAGTCGATTCTAATGCATTATCTTCAATCTTATGATTGAAGCTTTTTTTTGAAGTATACTCTTTAGAAAAGAAAAACACAACACTGAGTTCAAGTTGTGAATTAATGAGGAGAGAAATACAGTCTATAGCACAGTGGTGTGGCCTGTAGAGACAGAGGTAGATTCAGGTCTAAGAGAATGACTGCCCTTTTCCAGTCTTCTCCTAGAAAAACAATGACTTTGATCTCATTTTAGAGGAAAGAACAAGAAACATTATTTGCCTGCTAGAATGACAACATTTCCAAAAGCTGTTCTGGACATGTTTAAAAACAACATAATGACTGTTTTGCTTTGTTTTGTTTTTTTGCCCTACATTACAAGTGGCAGTCTCTTGCTGTTAAAAAGCTGAATCTGTGTCTCTGATGACATGATGGTCTCCTGCTGGGCTAGTACAGCCAGCAAGCCCTCACTGCAAGGAGGGAGCTAGGAGCAGAGTGCCTGTTGACACGCAGGGCTACTTCATTCTGCTCTGTTTGTGGCCTTCTGCAGATGGGTTTTGGTGGGTCCTTAGAAGTTGCTTGCTGTCTGATGTTGTGAGAATACAGGCTTTTGGGAGGGGGTTTAGTACAAAACCTAATTTAAATTGACTGATCACTGAAGAAGCTAGTACTGACTGATTTTAAAAAGATAAATTCACCATATTAATGCTTATAGTGGTTTGTCTAGTATGCTAAAAGGTGGATGAGTGTCTCTGTAGTATTGTCATTAGGGCCATTTAGATTTCCATACACAAGCCAGCTCTAATCTGAACTCCAAATAAGAGTTCACTTCAAGTGGTACATTTGATCTGGAATGCAGTCTGCCTGTGGCTTTTCCTGTACTGCAGAATTAAGTATTACCATTTTAACTGATCATAAAGTAATGATGTAAACCATGGCACGTAGTCATTTGGTTTAAATACGCTTATGCTGAGATAGTTCACATTAGCACTGTAACTTGAAGAACATTCACTTTTAGCACTGCAATAGCAATCCTTGAAATTAATGGAACTTACAGATAAGTGAACAGTATGTACATACTTTAAGTAATTTTTTTCCCAATGATGACTTGTTTTAACTTCTTCTGTATAAAGTTCTGCAGCATATATGGAAAAATCATACATTTAGATCACTAGAGTAAAGGAGAGTACTGTTCTTTGTAAAGACTGAAAAACCTAAACCTATGCATTGATCTTCTTAAAACTTAAAACCGGGATACATGTTCCTGCTTATGGCAGGCAGGTTGGAACTAGACGATCTTTAAGGTCTCTTCCAACCCAAGCCATTCTGTGATTCTTTGACTCAATATCAACATATCAAATGCAGTAAGATGAAGTCTAGAATGAACATAGAAGTATCTGCCTGCAGTGAAAGACATATTTACTGGAACTGGGGAATAAATTACATTTTTTTTTAAAGGAGTGTCACATGATGGTCATCGAACAGTAATAAATCGCAGAGTCATCTGCCAAAACCAGAGCTGTTAAAGATATGCATAAAAAATATTACTGTATTAGCTAGCAGAGTCCAAAAGCTAAGGAGCAAAGCTCATGTTAATGATTTGCAGTTAGGTGGCATTCAGGGCAAGACTGCCTCATATGATTATCTTTTGAAACCTTACACTTAAGCAATTAAGATGTAGAATTTCCTACAATTTCATATACATTGAACAGAAGAGCATGATTAAAGGCAGATTTTCCCACAGCTCTCTCTTTACTTGACCAGTTTCACCTTTGAACTGAAGGGAAAAAAGGATTTTTGAAAGCCATAAGTAATGATGTCGATGAGCTGGTTGAGAGTGTATGGGT
>NW_008614000.1:0-6003 GCF_000691845.1 Merops nubicus | reverse complement strand
AGCTGCAGAGGCTTGGGAGGGTGCTGGGAGAGTGTTCCTGAGCATCAAAAGACCTGGGAGACTTCCGAGAGAGCAGTGACACAGCGGCTATAACCCACCCACTGCAGGCTCCCCTTCAGAGCTTGAAAACCAGGTGGGCTTTCCCCAGGCGTGCAGCCCAAGTGTGAGGTTGCCTCATGCTGTCACTGCCGAGGTGGGAGGGACGGTATGCAGCTCTCCAAGTGAGGCATGCCTCAAATTTTTGGAGAAAAGGGGCTGTTTCTGAATAGTTGGGAAGTTTCCAGGTTTTGTATCACAGTGCTATGAGAACAGGGCTTGCTCTGAACCAGGCGGCCAGGGACAGTCCCTGTCACAGAGCAAAGGGACCTGGTGGTGCCCATGGCTCGGGTGAACCTTCTGCCATAGCCAGGGTGGATTTGGAGTTGGCCCATCAGGAGCTTCTTGGGCTACCAAGGCTTCCTGGGCACCAGAAGCGATGTACCTCTCGTGTGGCTGGTGGCTCTGTGTGCCTGAATGGGCTGTGCTAGAAACAGGACACCCCCCTGAAGTTTAAGGGTGTCCTGAGGAACCCCCACTCCTCCTGCCTCCAGAACAGACCTCACTGAACTTCCAGCTTCCCAAATAGGAACTACATCCAGGAACTAGAAAACTGGAAGAGAGTGGGGAGAATGAGGGAACATTTTGACTTCACTCTTGGAGAACAACCACGAGGTTTGAAGAGGCTTTTGTTTTGGAAGGCTTAACCACCTTCCACTGAGAAATGGTGACCCAGCCCATGGCGTGCAAATGCAGACACAAGTCACCCCCAAGCCCAACAGCTTTATAAGTGGGAGCCTTCCACACATCTTACTAGAGACAGCAGCACTGCTGGGTCTCAGGGCTCACCAACAGCTTCAGTGTAGGAGTACTCGGTCATCCCAGGACTAAGCTATGGACACTTGTTAGGCAGCTGAACACATTAAAAAACACCCATCCACTGCAGGCGTCAAGCAAGCTGAGTGTCCTTAACTGGTCTTCTGTGGCTGCCACCGCTTGGCTGGTGGCTGAGGTCTCCAAATGGAGTTATCTGGAAGGACAACCTGCACTCCTCTTTCCTGTGTCTCTACCAAGGACCACAGAAAACTGTCCAACCTGGCCATAGCTGCTCTTCCTCCCCGGTTGAAATGCTGGGGTTTGAACCCTGAGCCCCTGAATTAAGGTTGACATAGGGGTGATTCCCACAGCCCTTCATACAGAGGGGTGAGTTTGCCTTAGAGCTTCCCCCCAGGGTGCAGCCAGCCCTGCAGGGAGAGCCAGAAGGGGAATGAGCCCCAGGGGTCCCGCATTGAGTTGACAAAGGTCAGGTGTGTGCTGGGGGATAAAAGCTGGGACCACTTGCAGGGAGTCAGGAGTGTCTGTCTGTGGAGTGCACTCCCCAGAGCTTCCTGGTTCAGGGCAGACCTCCTGACTCTCCCTGGAGCTGGGCCCTGGTCTGTTTAGACCTTTGCAATCACAGGCGGATCGGGTGAGAGTCACTATGTGGGCACCTTTCTCTGATGTGTTCAGCTTGCTGGTCTGGCTGTTTCCCATGCCAGCTGTGGGCACCCTCGGGTCTCTGTTTGTACCACCTGTTGTGGGCCGAGTTACGTCCTTTGTGGGATCGTTGGGGGTGGTGTCAATTATGTACCAGCTGATTGATCTGTTTGTACCCCCAGTGATCATTTATGGAACGTCCTTCTTGTCTACAATACAGTCTGTGTATTGGTTCATCTTCCTGCTGGTGCTATCATTTTTGTTGGGCCTGGTCATTGGCAGAACACCAGTGCTCCTCCATCCCTCAGCCCCTGCATGTCCTCCAGCTTGTCCTATCCCCCAGTGCTGATTTTGTGGACGGCTGCAAAGAGTGTGACTGGGAGACGACTTGGTGGAGAGCATCAGCTTCATGCCATGAGCTTTTAGAGCTGTCCTCTCTGTCCGATCCTAAAAGGCAGCATTTTCTGGAGAGTTATGAGCCTGTGCAAACAGGGCTCTATAAGGCAGCATCACTAATACGGAGCGTAACCTTCCTACCCACAAACATCCTGATACCCTTTCTGGTGTGAGTTTGGCTTTGTAAGCCAAGCCAATCTGATCAGGAAAATCCTGGGGAGAAAACAAACAAGGAACCCGGGAGGAGGCTGGAAGTCGCCTTCCAGAGTCAGAGCAGATGTTGTTTCCTAGACAATGATGCCACAGATGTGCCTTGGCCGGCTGAGGACGCGGCCGCCTGGCCCAGGGGCAGAGGAGACTTTGTGTCCCCTCTCCCGGCTGCTTCAGCCCCTCTTCCCTCAGCAGCCTCTGGGACAGGCTCCAGGAGCATCAAGGAGACGGGGGAGCCCTCCATGTCACCCTCAGCCACCCCTCCTTCCCCCTTCCCAGGCCATAAGATGGTATTTCAGGGTCAGCTGCTTTTGTCCCAGTGCTGGTGCCAAAGGCTGTGCAGAACCCTTTTTCCCGAGTTGACAATGCCCTGCTCCTCCCAGCCACGACGTCTGCAGCTCCACGCGGGGGGGAGAGGCCGAAGCCCCAGGGAAAGGACTCCTTTTTGAAAAATTTTATTTCCCTTCCACTTCTCAGCACTGCCGCAGCCGTGTCCGTGGCCCCCCCCCCCCGATAATGAGCTGTTGTCTTGTGCAGCATTGAGAGCTAAGTAAGCATGAAAAATTGGAACAATAAAGAAGTAGTTCTGGGACAGCAAAGCCCCTTGTTTGACAAGGCTAATTCCACACCCCCCAGCCTCATTTTCTTTCAGCCACCTTCCCCCTCCTCACTCCTCCTTTATTAAATGAACTGGCTTTTATTGGGGTGGAAGCTGGGTTTCCTTTTCCCCTCTCGCCTCCCCCTCTGTTCACATGTAATTTGGAGAGTTAATCTCCTCAGGCAGGAAATGTTGTTTCTTTCACTCTTTCTCTCCAGCCTTTTCCATTTGGCTCTTTTAATTGGGGCCCAGACCAAGGAAATGGCCACACCATGGAGCCCAAGCAGGAAGAAGGCTGTTTCTCTTGAGGGGCCCTGAGCATCCCATCCCGATGCCTTGGCTCGAGTGCTCCCCTCCAGCAGACGCCTCCTTTGGCCCAGGATGGGGGGACCCACTCCCCTTGGCTGGCTGGAGATCCCCACTGGCCTGGGGGATGCTGGGCTGGAAACACTGGTTGGCATTTCTGCTTCTTTTCTGAATTCCCCTTGCTGCTTCAGGTCAAGTCAACCAAAGGTTTCAAGACATAACATCACCCGGGGCCACCTCCCCCAGCTCTGCAGCAGTATGAAGACACTTGGCTGCTAAAATTTTCTGTGGAATCTCTTTGAGAGACATGATGTTGTAAAACCTCATGGAAATTCTCCAGATCTCTTGATGCTTTTCTCTCAGTTTCTTTTAAAGAAAATAATTCCATTTTAATGAAAAATAAAGAGCTGGGTTTCTTCCCTCATCCTCTCTCTGTCTTGTCTTTTTAGGGCAGAGGAGATTTACAGCATCCTTCTTGCTGGCTGGGAGTATGTGGGGCACGTGGCCCAGTGTGGACCTTATCTTGGGTGGTTGCTGGTGAATGCAACTCACAGTAGAGGAAACCGTGACTGATAACCCTGGGAGACCTGACTGCTCAACGTCACTAGATGAGGGCTTCCTTCAGAAAAGACAAGGAAAATTCCAACCTATACTTCACTTCAAGGCAGGGTAAGACCATGTTGAGCTTTTTTTTTTAATAGAGGATCCCAGGAAGCTACTGGAAACTCATGGGAGAAACGTTTGCTGGAGCAGAGCAAGGCTGGGCAGGAGCAGGCACTCGGAGCCTGCAGCAGCCTCCGGAGGTGTTGGCTTGGTGTGCACCAGGGTGTGCAAGGAAGCACAGGAGGCGTGAGAGGCTTGTGAGGGGAACAGCCATTGGAGCCTGCTCAGAACGGAGTTCTGCTTCCACCGTGGCTTCAGATGGCGAGGCGTGCTGGGGACAAGGCTCTGGGACACCCTTCACAACTCCTGCAACAGCCCTTGGCCGCTTCCAGCTTCTCCGGAGACCTGGCCAGGGGGCCTGAAGCACAGTTACTCCCAGGCAGGGCTGGGAGTTGTGGCCAGTCAGCCACCAACGGGCTGGGAAGCTCTGGAGACTCCAGTCTCCTCCTAACCACAGTTTGGCCTGAATGTTTCCAGCTCTCTGGCAGCCAAAAGCTTTTGGATCGCTCTTTGGCACCGTTCATCGCTCCCAACAGGGCAGTGATTCATGCCGGGAGGCTAATTACCAGGGAGCTCACTCCTCCTCCTGCAGATAACCTCTGGAGGAGGGGATGGGCCGGGGCCGCACGCTCGTCACCTGCTGCCACCCGTGGGACTGATCCGGTGCAGATGGCATCAGCCTGCTGCCTCAGGGAGGGCACGGAGGGCAGGAGAGGCTCAGCCGGCAGCACGCAGTCCTGCTGCAGGAGAGGACCTGCTGCAACGTGGACCCTGCTGCTGGCCACAAGGTGCCCTGCTGAGGAAACCTGGCTGCCGAGGGTGCCGTGCGTGGCAGAGGAGCCTGGGCTCTCAGAAGAGCAGCTAGAGTTTAGGACTAGATAACCAGGTCCCTGGCAGGAATTGATGCTGTCCTGGAGAAAGCAAAGCTTTGCTGGTCCATACTGGGTGAGTGTCCAGCCTCCGGAGTGGGAGGCTGGGAGGCTGAGGACAGGGGTACCAGGAATGGGGATATCCTCACTCAGAAGTGAACCCCGATGTGTCTGGTGGGAGCTGGAGGGAGGGAAGAGAGGTGTCACTGGAGGCAGAAGTAGCTGTGACCCACAGGCTATCTGCCATTGCCTCCAGCACCTATCTGGGGATGCTCAATCCAGGGAGAACATCAGTTTCCAGGAAGCTCAGCTCCCACACAGACCTCTCTGGAAGAGTTTTTTAGGCAGTGTGGGAAATCCTGCTCCACCCCGTGCCCTGTGCCATGGCATGGGGACTCCGGATCAGGCCCCAGGCTTTGCCTGGAGCTGGCTGAGGGTCACAGCCCCTGACCTGGCTGCTGGCTCTGCAGACACGGGTTGATCTGTGCATGTAGAAAATGCAGGGCCATATCCTGCCTGTAGTGACACTCCTGCAAACCCCTGCACAGGTGCTGAGGAGTGTTACACCTCCCTTTGTGCACTTCAGTGTCCTCTGGGTGGATGAGGCTCCTTATATTTAGAGCAAAGCAAATTAAACCCCAGCAGCATCCCCTTTGGGTAGCCGAGCTAGCTGGTTCTGCCTCCAGTGCAGGGTCACTCTCCAGCAGCCTCAGCCCTCCACCTCCACTTCCCTGGAGCCTGACCACTCGGAACAGGCGAGAGTGCTTGTGCCAGGCTGTGGGAAGCCTGGCAAGGCAGCGTGCCCTGCCCAGGGCCTCCTGTGCTGGGGACAGCCCTGGGACAGGGGCAGGGGGGATGCCCAGGGCCTTACAGGGATTGTAGAATCACTAAGGTTGGGAAAGACCTCCAAGATCATCAGGTCCAACCAGCAACCCCACACTCTCATGACCACTAAACCATGTCCTGAAGTACCACACTCACACATTTTTTTGGACCCTGGCAGGGATGGTGACTTCAGGGATGGCACGGTGCTACCGTAAGCAGGGGTACAAGGGCACGAGGCACGGGGACAAGCGAGGGCTTTGCATGTCACCTGGGTGTGATAGGGAGGGCAACAAGGATGGAAGACCTTTGGCAAAAGCTTCTCCTGACAGAACCAGCCCCGGGCTGGGACAATGCTGCTGATCAGGATCGGCAGCACGCGTGGCCGAGCGTCACTGCTGCAGGGGGTCCCCAGAGAACCTTGTCCTGGGGCGTGAGGGACACGGGTGACAGGCTCGGGCTCGGCCGGGCCGGAGGGCAGGGAGGAGAGGGTTAACCCGCTCCCCGGGCTCTCGGCGCTCGCAGGAGCTGATGCCACCGCTCTCCAGCTCCCCGCCCGCCGCCTTCCCCCTCCCTCCCCGCTGCCCGTCAGAGCTCTGAATAGGGAATTAGCTTTGCCTGCGTTTA
>NW_008613999.1:0-5665 GCF_000691845.1 Merops nubicus | reverse complement strand
CTCGACTCGCTTCCCTCGGGACACAAACGGCTATCTTCGTTTCACCATTACTTTATTTTGTTTTCTTTTCTTTCCATTGTTTTCAAAATAGCGCTTGCACAGACGCCTCCGTGAACACCCCATGCAAGCACCGCAGCCCCGTTTCCCCTCATGGTTGTGCTCCTGCTGCACACCCTGACACCGACACCCTAATTCTTCAGATGCAAGCCTTTCACTGTAAATTTCCTCTGGCTCGAACAAGACCTTCCCCTACCCCCGCCGACCCCGGGACTCCGTGTATTTGAGGGAGCCATTGAGGGTTAACTGAAATACCTCGAGCACATTCAAGCGGTTCTTTGTACAACTAGAATGACTCACACAAAATATTGACACTTGGTTTGTTTTCTTCTATCATAACGGAACATGATAAACTATCAGTACTGTTAAAGGCACATTCACTCCTGTTACTTTTGGAATGTTAACAAAACACTGATTTGGTAAGAATTCATAGCATTTCCAGAGCTTCTGACACCCCGAGACCCAATTGTTTCTCACTGTTTTTCTCTTGGTTGTTAACGTACCTGCCTCAAAGGACTATCAGATGCTTACAGACAGATTAAAACTGGAAGGTGAGGGAAGGGAAATGCTTGGAAGAAAGATTTCCACAGTTCAACACTTAGCTTGCTTTATGTCCAGAATAACAAATTGCCATCTACGTGCCTAAAGCATAATCTGTTGTCAAAGATGCTTGGTAGCTCCTCTGGGATTTTTGTGGCTAGACATTCATGAACTGAGCAAGAAAAAAATTTTCTTGAAATCCCAGTGACTTTGATTCAGTAAATGAGATGAAAAGTAAGCTGCCCCAAACAGTGAGTGTTGAAGTGTTCTGAAAAGTCAGCTGCATAAGATACCTTTTTTACTTGTTTTTTTTTTTATGTTTTTTTTTTTTTTTTTTTTAAATCTCAGTGCCTTTCAGGCACTTCAAAGACAGGTCCACAACTGCAAACAGACAAACTCAGATTTGACTGTTAACCCACAAGCTTTGCCAGCAATTAGTGATTTAAAAACTTTGCATAGCTTAGCAGATCTTGGCATTTCTATACCCAAGATAAAAATTTTGTTCAGTCTTCCCCAGCTATCAACATTTGCATAAGGTTCAGAACAGTTTCTGGATTTATTTCACAAGGGGAATGTCTTTTTATACATGTACAGTATTTACTGGACAACTGTACTGGTATGTCCTCACAATTTTATTTGTATTCCCATGGCTACAGTCAAGTAGCACTTGTAGTGTTAAGTAAAAAAAAGGTTGAATGGTGACTAATCTCATTTATTCACAAAACATGAACACACTTGCATGCTTTTTAAAGGATTCATTCTCAAAATTGCTCTGAAGATTGTGTGGAATGTTTGGAGCATTCAGGCATTGCACACAGGTGGAGAGGCTTTCCTCCCAGAAAAATGTACAGGCATACCAGCAGCACATAAATATTTTGGCCTAGAAACACCAGAAGTTGTCACTCCTTCTAAGCAATGGTTTTCTTCTAGAACCAGACAAGTTTTACCAGAAATTACAGCCCTCCTTCCATCTCAAAAGCTCTTGTCTTCAATTCATGCCAAATATTGACATACCTTCTAACCTCTCTTTATGAATATTAAGTATCAATTTAAACTTCGCAAGTCTCAGACTGAGCTCTAATCCTCCCAACCAAGCCCTGACCTGCAACTTGCTCTTTAATATGATCAAAACCATTTCTACCTCCACCAACCAAGACTGCTAACAGGATGCAGTCAAAGGTGATGCTCAGTCACACTCATCTCATCTGAACTTTATGCTGCTTATTTTGTCATGTAGTATCAAAGCTCTAGCATTTTATCTAAGCTTAAATTGTACTTCTCACCAGGAGATGCTTATTTTCTATGTCAATGACTGCAACCTCCCTTCTCTGAGCTCTGCAAGTGAAGATGTGTTCAGAACAATGCTGCCAAGTTCATCCCACTGATGATTTGGACCCATCTCTGCTGTGCTTCCCCCTTTCCCCACCAATTTCGTCTTTTTGCACCAGATTCCTGCAGAGTCTTTTTCTTCCTACAGCTGTTACTGAACTAGAGAGTGGTTGACATAACCCATAGCTGCAGAGTTCACTGCTCCAACAGCACTGTCAATCTGTGCAGATATCAAGATGCTTTTCTCAGAAATATTTCATATCTTCTTATACTTTGTCCTTTCGAGCCCAGCAGTCTCTCCCTCATCTTGGCAGCTAAGCAGAAAGTACACAAAAACTCACATTTCCTGATATGTCTGGAAACACTTGAGAAAGGTGTTGAGCAGCTGATGTGTTAGTGTACCAGCTTGTTTACAAAAACACAGCTCTTTCACAGAAATCGATTTTTCCTGGTCTGATTCTTTCCTCTCATGTCACTAGCACCACTTTACGTGGTCCAACACAAGGGTCGGATTGGCAGAACGTACAAAGGCTACCACAGTGGGCCCCAGTCCCAGCATCCCAGCTCCTGCTATAACAGTACTCTGAGTCAGGAGCAGTGTTTCTGCAAGGGGAATACCTGGAGATCTTGGTTCACAACCTCAGCTTCCCTGAATTGGGTTTCTCCGCCCAGTCTGGACGTATTTTCAGCGTGTTGGTGATGCCTAGGAAGCACTGCTGGCAGATTGGTTGAGGCCATCTGCATGCTCAGTTGGCACAGCAGTTCAGTGAAATCACTCGGAGAAAAGCTGTAAGCTTCCATCCATTGGTAATACTCTGCCCTTACTTTTCTACCCCCTGTATTTATCACAGCCCAGAGTACCCTGCTGAAGGAAGACACATTTGCTTTGGACTTGACAGAAGCCAGACAGAATCAGCTTGTTCAAGACTGCCTGAAGTGAGGCAGAGGGAAAGTTCTTCCACATAAATTTAGTGATACGGAAACCATAGAGACATGGATCTCCTCAAACTTTTGCAACAGAATCCAGATTTCACCTGGGCAATGGAAAACATGAAGAAGTTTTCTTCTGTGTTACCACCGTGCAGATGAGCAGAAGAGATCAAACCAGTGAACAGATCTTAAAGCTGATGACCGGTTGCAGGTCACTGTTTTTCATATAGGAAGACCACAACCAGATGCAAACTACTGACAGAGGAGAACGCATATTTCAATTTAAGAAAGCAGGTAACTAAAAAGAAAAACTGTTCCATGACCTCTCAGATGGGACATCTTAAACACATCAAACGATCAAACGGTAGAACTGCAAGACTATTTCAGCGAGAAGGAGAAATTGTGGTCCCACTAAAGTTAAGAGGCCTTCATGTCATCCCTGCTAAATACTGTTGATTAACACATGTAGCCCTGTCATTAATTCAAGCTCTAATATGTTTGAACCGAGAGAGTAAAATCCCTTGCATGAAACTGAAAACACTGCTACAACTTACATTAACCAGTCTTTCTACTCTTTCTCTTCCGTATCAGCTCTTACTCGAAGTGCCCCCCAAGCCAGAAAATATCCTTAAGTAACAGACTAGATAAAATTCATAAATGTAACATCGCCAGCATGACATTATTTTGTTGTGAGTCAAGCATATAGTGACGTCTTATGCTATATTTCATTCTTCTGTTAGATACCATACCCGCAAACACTACGGGGATTAGCTATGTATTGTGAGTTACCCTGCCACATACACTCATCTTGGAAGAAGTGGGATTTTAATTACATAAGAGAGAAGAATGCTCAATTCTTGCCCACACAGGAAACTTTTGACTAGTGATATCAGGTATGGATGAAGGCGGTACTCTTTCGTACCGACAAAAACATCCTGGCACTTTGGAGAACTGAGGTAAGCGCCTGCCAGAAAACCTGACTTTTCCTGGTTCAAACACTGACATATTTTGCATTAGTACAGGCATAAGCCCTCTGGATTTTCAGCAAAGCCTTAGGAACTAGGCATGCTCTGAAACCTGCCTTGGTGAACCTCAGTCTACATTTGCCACCTTTCAGATTTTCAGATAAAACCCTTGCCATGATCACACCACAGTACCAGAAGTGGGAATTAAATACACACGGGTACCTAAACTTCAGGTGATATATACCTGCGTATACACTCCAGGCTGTTATCCTGGCTCCCTCCACTAGAGAAAGACCATCTTCCAAAAACCTCTGCCTAGTTCAGAGTCAGCTTAGTTAGATTACTCAAAAAATATCCCAACTGGTTCACAGCTCCTTTCCCTGCTCCCTCAACAATGGCATACATGCCCAGCTGAAGACATGTGGAGTCTCCTGCACCCTGTGCAGAGCTGGCCCCAGCTTCCTGACACTGTCTCAGCTCCTCCAGTGCAGTAACCCTTCTCCACTGGAGATGGAAAACTACCCATAGAGTAGAAAAAAGGAAGCTCTCTTTCAAGAATGTGATGGGATGCTACAGGACTCTGAGCTGCACAGTTAGAAAACCTGTGTCTCCTTTATGCTTCCTTGAAAGAGCTGTCCTGTCAGAAATCCTCCAACATGTCTCTGTCCTGCCTGTTTTCTACGTCAACCACAATAAATAAATAAATAATCCCCCCAACCAAAAAAAAAAAACCCACCCAAACAAAAAACACCAAACACTTCGAACAGTCCAGCTGTTGTGGCTAAGTTTGCCAGATGTTTTAGTATTCCAAGAGGCAGTTTTAGCAGGAGATGCTCACAATGCTTGTATAGTATAATGGTGAGCAGCGATATAAAAACGCGGTGAGAAAGAAGGTCAAAAGGAGAGTTTGTGTCTAGCTTGGCGTAACAAGGGAAATATCTCCTGTTGTACTTGAAACTCATTTACACCCACAGCTGAGCAGAAGCTGAGCGAGCTGTGCCTCCAAGAGACATAAAGAAGAGGATGCATCGGGCAGTGCTAGATTATTAGCCTAAAGGAATACCTGCTGCTGCTGAATCACACACATCCTCCCTAAGCGCTGATGATTAAATTCTAGAGCAGCATTATATTGGCCATGATGCACTCAGCAAAATTAACGTATGTATATTTAGAAAGTTTTACCCCTTGGGGCTTTCTATTCGTCTGTTTAGAGAGAAAAAAAAAAATTCTCAAAGAAAACAAAACAAAAACAACAACAAAAACACTAGACAACTGACTGCTTTTCATAGGCTTCTTTGAAAACAATTTCCACAAAGAATTCAAAGTAATAAACTAACCAGTAACTCCAGTTACACATTGTTGTTGCAAAAAGCTGAGTGCATTTGTGTGTATAAACTCGGTGTAAAACATGAGCTCTCCAGGAGAATCATGTGCTCATATGAGTTTGTACAGCACTAGGAGCCTTGATCTTAATTGGAACATTTAGCTGATAGAAATAGATAACTACAGTGAGTGAAGCAGAATGCTCAACTGCAATCCTGCCTTTGGGTCTGTCCACAGCACCCTGTCTCTGTGGACACCTACAAAGGATGAGGAAATGAATCCTTGCGCTTAATACTGGGGAGGCATAAGAGAAACAACACGTGCTGCTAAGCAAGCAAAAGGTCCTCTCCGATCATCCCTGAGTAAATAGCTGCAAGTTTAGACAAAATACCCCACACGAAAGTTTGCCATCCGTCCAACTCAGCTAAGTGATTTCTGGGGAGAAGAAGGGACGTAAAATGTGTTTTGTAACAGAATAGATAGCCCCGGGCCCTCAAAAAAATGGGGAAAAAAAAAAAAAA
>NW_008613998.1:0-1192 GCF_000691845.1 Merops nubicus | reverse complement strand
CCCTATCCCAGCCGAACCAGGACAACTATACAAACTTCTTAGGAATAATTAAGTTCTTTGTCATTCTTCATAAATCTAAAATGTTTTACAGGATGTGTACTTTAAACTGCAAATAATATCTACCATAGGAGTGAATAAATTTACTCTATTTACATAGCTTGAATAAATGTCCCTAAGACGTTATATTTATAAATACCTGCCTTTGTGTTTGGGGAGGGGAACCAAAACAAAGAAACTAAATTAAACTTTAAAAAATCCCTCACTAACCCATCTAGGCTTACTATTTTTCTCTAAACCTCATCTAAATAATGATATGGCAACTTTTTGGTTACAGTTGAATTCCTTACATATTAGGCTGTGTTATTATGAATCTTTGGGCTAAAAAATATTAATTTGGGGCAATTTCCTTCTTGTGTCTGTAGGATTATAAAGGCCTAGCGCAATATTGGGCAGAATTTTTGTCCTCTGAGTTTTTGACAAGTGAAAGCTCACCTGTTCTCATAAAGGGAAAAAAGATAATTGTTAGATCAGGCCAGAACTCTCCCTAAAATCTCATTTAGATGAGACTAAACTCATAGTTGGATAACACCTGGGGGAACAGAAGCAAGTTGTCACCTTTAGCAGGAGTATATGCCCCAGCTCGCCAGTCTGTTTCTCAAGCTAGAGGCAGGCTGATCTGCTCTCTGTGTTTTCCATTGCTGCTGTGACCAGTGCAGCTGAGGTCACAGCGTTGATTTGCACTGGGCAAGAAGTCACACGTCTTTTTGCCTTTGGATATTGCAACTGTTGTCTTTGAATTTTCACTTTCAGATACTTTTGGCAGACTACATTGAAGATTATTGTACAATTTGAGTAAGAATAGAGTAAATCTATGATTTACTGTGAGGTCCCTTGCTCCAAGTAACTCTTTAAATGTGACCAGTTTGCAGGGCAGGTGAAGGTCTGTGGTGTAGGTTTTTTTTCTGTTGTGTCCTCATGGCTTGCCAATGTATTTGATTGCTCATGCAAACTCTGTGATTTTTTTGACCTACAAGACTGATGGTAGTTCAGCATTCTCTGCATTACCTGTACAACAGTCTCCAAAAACACAGCCTTTTATAACCATTAAGGGGAATATTCCCACCATTTAACATTTTTCTGTGGCCTTTAGGTATATAGGTGTCACGGTTTGGGGACAGGGCAGCCCCCAGAA
>NW_008613997.1:0-1929 GCF_000691845.1 Merops nubicus | reverse complement strand
TCCCAGCAGAGGGGTTCCAGCTCTCATAATTTTTGTGGTCTCCTCTTGCCCTGCTCCAACAGGTCCTTGTCTGTCTTGTGCTGAGGACCCCAGGGCTGGACACGATATTCATCTGGAGTAACATCAGGGTAATCAATGCTCATGCACCACGGTCTCATCTAATCACAGAGGCCAGAAGAAAATTTATGGGGACTAGATATGATAAAATTGTCCCTGGGTTTCCTTTACTCAAGTGGGATGTGAAAAAAACAGTGCAGAGGCCAGAGTTTATTTCCACCACTGCCCTGCAGCTCAGCTTCTCCTCCTCCTCCTCCTCTCCAAGGCACCTGTAAGTCCACAACACTTCAGTGCTGCTGGACATTTTGGGGAAGAAGGGTTTGAGCCACTCCAGCAGTTTTATTTAGCCACAGGCTTAAATTTTTTGTGAGCTGTTTTATCCTTGCAGGGACTGTACTCTAACCTCTAATCATCCTAATCACACGGGAGGAGAGGAAGGACAACGAACTGTTGAGGCTGAGTTCAGATTTTAGAGTTTCTTCCAGTTCCTGAGGAGCAAGAGAGTGAGTGAGGAGGAATATGGATTTCCTTTGTTTTCTATTTTGTCTATTTATTAAGCATTTTTTTCTTTATAAGCAAATTAATGAGAAGAACCAGGATGCATCTGATGTACTGAAGAGCTCAGTGCCAGGGAACGACCAAGATATTTATTATTTGCCTTGGCACCCATGTTTTTTAAGCACAAAGGGATTTTCTGGGCACATAGGAAAGCAAAATAACACAAAATAGCAGGAGGATGAGCAAAGGTGGAGAGGGGAGGCAGGGAGGAGGGTAGGGCTTGCTTTTCATGCCTTTCATCTGGGTCTCACGAGGGTTCTTTGGTCAACCAGAATGCTTGAATATGCACCTTCCTTTGAAAACCCAGTCCCCTGGCCAAGTTGATGTGGTTTTTTGGGAGGGTTTTCTGACACAGCAAACCCACAGCTCTCCAGTTGATCATCCACTTTGATGGATGTGCCAAAATCCAGCCTACTGCAGTCCTTCAGGATCATGCTCTGGTACCAAGGCAGGAGCTTGGAATAAAGGGTATGGCCAAGACACATCTTCAAAGAGAGGTCTCCATAGGCTGCTTTTGTAACCATCCCTTGGGGTGGGGGACCACAGCTTTCATTTCAGGAGGGATTTTGGGGTGGTTGATGAACCTTAGGATTGTTCTTTCTGCTGTTCTGTAAGACAAAGGTCCAAGGACATTTCTTTAATCACTTTATTCCACTGTGGGTGAGGTATTTATGGTTAATTCTTTATCTCATTTGTGCTCCATTACACTCAGATTAACTCTTTGGTGGGTCATTAGGAAATCACACAGCAAAGCAGGAGGTGTGGAGTGGGAGGGACCCTGACTGGGAGCATTTCCTGGCTCAGCTCTGGAGTCAGGAGATGAAAGCTGTGAATGCTCATTTCCTGGCAGCCCTTCCTAATGTGTGTTGCACTTTGGCAGGTGTAAACACCAGGATTTGTAATCAGGGGCTATATAAAAACTGCATTTCATCCGTTATTCAAATATTTAATCTTTTTTTCCCCTTTTTTTTGGTGTTCTTTCCTCAGATTTGGAAATTTAAACTGGGAGCAGCTCAACTGACAAATGAGGCTGCTCAAGGAAGATACCTGGTGTTCTTTGTCCACCACCATTTCCAGTTAATGGATTCATTTAGAAAACTAGATCTGATTATCTTGGGGCATGTAGTGAGCATTTGTGAGTTCTTTTTCATTAGAGTAAACCCAAAGTCTTTAATTATCTCCTTTTCTGTTATTTTCTTTCTGTTTTTTTTTTCTTTTTCTCTTTTTATAAACATGGAATTTGCCCAGGAATGGCTAATTGACTATTCTTGAGTAAATATAGCTTTGGATGCTGAACAGAAAGCTAGGAAACTT
>NW_008613996.1:0-4164 GCF_000691845.1 Merops nubicus | reverse complement strand
TGTCATTAACTGCATTCTCTTTACATCTGGATGAAGTACTCTTAGCCTAGTTCTGAAGTCTGTCTATGAAGACACTGGAGGGAAAAAACAATATGTTAAAGGGATCCTTTTCACCTTAGGGTAGATCTTCTAAACTGCTGCTTATCGGCTGCATTTTAGATGGGCCTTTTTTTTGTTTGGGCACAAATTGACTATAGTTAAGGCATAGACAGATTCCAGCTTAGGCCTTGCAATCCAGAGCATCTAATGCAAACCTTAGTTATGCAGTGAATATAGGAGATATTATCTATACAAAGAAATTATAGGCTGTGTCAGTGATGAATACCAACATGCTGTTTAGGTACATCTTTCCTTTACTGAGGTTTAAGGACCTGGGGTTAAATAAGAAAGACAAACTTGGTGTTACAGGCCACTGTTAGTTCTGTCTCTATGTGTTATGCACGCTAAGTATTAAAAATAAAGTTAGCATAGTTTTTACTAATGCAGCATGCATCAGCTTTTTGTCAACTAAAATATGGTGAAGTTACAAAACCAAATGAAATTAATGAATAAATAGATAACTCAGTTAAATCTAAATGTGCTGAACTTAAATATCCTTAGTATGCTCAAGGCACCAAAATTATTCTTCAGAACACAACTGCAAACAATGAATTTTTAGTGGCTTTCAATGCGCAATGTGGTAGCATTATAGTTCCCACAACTTCTCTGTTTAGTTTGTCAGCCTTAGTTTGCCTCATTCAGAAAGGCTTTTGTAAGCATTGCATGTGTTGCTTCAAGAGACATGCTGTGTGCATCAATTCAGTCATATTTCATTACTTTATCGATCAAAATAACTCTTTACTGTTTGATGTTCATGTTAACCGTGTAGAGCCAAGATAACCAAGCAAGTGTGGGCTGTGTCTTTTCGCTCGCCACTTGAATCACTTCCTGAATTAAACATATGCAAACTTCTTCAAGGAGAGGAGGACTGTAAAAAGTCTTATTTACTGTATTTGGTTGCTAATAAAGGAAATAATGCTGCTAATAATTTGAATTCTTGAACTTCAGGTTGGGTTTGCTGGACTGGCAGATGCACCAAAGAAAGAGGGAAGGTACTTATTTTCAAGAGTGTTGGTATAAGTCAGCACAAGCTGGCTGTGAATAAATTTTGTATGGTCAGAGAGTGAGAAGGAAAATAGGTGTGACACATCTCTTGCACCCTCAGCAGCAGCTTCCTGAGCATGCTGGCTTTCATTCTTTGGAAGAAGCCGTGCGAGTTGTCCGTGAGCACCCTTTTAGCTTGGGTATTTCAGAAGCCAGAGTTTTTTGTACAGGAAGTTGGTGTTTGTGGCAACCTAAATTCTGCAATGCGCTATGTGGTCTTGTTGACATTTTATCTTTTTCTCTTTGGATGAGAATTGGTTAGTCAAAAATATCTCTCAGATAAGCTCCTTCTGGTTCTAGTGACTGTTTTCATTGTGCATAGTCTGTGTCATTCATGCAATGCCAATTATTGGGTTCTTAAAAAAAATTAATAATGGACCAGAAAGCATAAACTTCAGTTTTGTTGACTACACATTAGCTTCCACCTGAAGATCTGGGGAATCTCCCCAGATGAAAATGTAGGGATCTGGGAATCTGAGCCAGCATCTTCAGTGAAGAGTGTGAATGGAAGTGTGAAACAGCTAACATGAGTGCATAAACATAAGACACAAATTTCCCAATTTATTTGAAAGATAGCAGTAATAAGCATTTTGCCCAAGTATTGAAAGATTTTTAACAGATACACAGAAAACTTGAGGACATGGAGTCCAAATTACTTCCTTCTGGATTGTGGCTTTAGGGAAAGCTGCATTCCTTTTGTGTTTCAGGGTCAGCTCTAAGGTGTAACCCTGGGCTCAGTGAAACAAGGAGCTGAGGTGACTTGGATGTAGCTGAAAGCTTTCCACATTATTCTCCACAATGCCACTGGATATGGATTGACTTGGGAGAAACAGCAAATGATTTGGATGCCAGAGTTTTGGCAAACAGTAGGGAAATTGTTTGCTTAGTACATGAAGTATGCCCTTCAGTTTCTGGACTTGTGTCTAATGTTATGTAAGGCAGAGATTGGCAGCTTTCCAGGAGAAAGGTTCCAGACTGTATTTTTCTTTCACAAAATAGAGGTTAAGAACGCTGGTTGAAGACATTGAAACGTGCTGTCAGGTGGCGTTTGGAAACGGCTGGCTGTCAGGCAGGCAAGATGCCACCCAGCAGCCGATGGACATGGTGAGGAGCAGTGCTCCCTGCCCGAGCTGTCAGTGCTCTTGGGGCACAGAGGCTGCCAGTGCTCTGGCCCGAGCCTCTGGAAAGCAACCCACCTCTTCCTTCACTGTGTATGCCAGGGGCTGAAAACTGCAGGCACAGCAAGAAGCTCTGTTCCATGCATCTAAAATTGTCTGTTGTAATTGCTATTGGTGTGACATTTGGCATAAATTTCTTGTGCAGGGTTAGCTTTATGTGGCTCTGCAGAAATGTTTTTATCAGATACTTTTGAGACTGGATGGTCACTGTGAAACCAGAGTTAATCAGTCCACTAATGATCAGACCAGTAATGTCCTGTTTTACATTGCATTTCTCTGAAATTGGGGTAGACACAAGCATATTCTTTATGGAAGTTTCAAAGAAATAAGAGCTGAAACCCACAAGCATGTGCAAAAAGATCATTTTTGTGAAGCGATGTGGAATAGGATCACGTCTACATTGGTTTTGCAGGCTGTATTAATCAAGAAGTATTAGCAGATAGTAACCTGTAGGGTTCCTTGAGATTCTAACATTTAACAAAGATCTCTAGCTGTTTTATATACTTAATAACTCTTAGGAGTACTGATTATTAGGTAACTTGGAGCCATGTCTGAACAATGAGCATATTATTTTCTTGAAACTGGTGCAAGCGTGCATGGGTTGGCCTCTTATTTTGTGGTGTCATTCATACAGTCGCACCGGTGCAGCATCTGGTGTGCCAGGTTTAGAGATTGTGCCTGTCAGCACTTGTATCAGAAGGTGTAGCAGGTTCAGAAAGCAACAGTCTGATTACAGGCAGTTGTCTCTTGATTTTAGGAGAAGGTCTATTGTTGAACTAAAAGCTTTCAAACGTAATTATGGCATGGGGCAGTTACTACATAGATATTCTCAGAGTGCCATCTGTGCAGCCTAGCAGCCTGTGGACTGTTTTCTTCTATCCGTGGTTGTATAACAGCTAAATCCATTTTCTCATTTAGAATACAGAGTTGGCTTCTGCATGTGATGAAAATATGTAAATTATTTCTCTTGCTTTGTAACATAGCTGATGGAATTTTGTCATAATGTAAAAAAACCCAAACTAACCATAAATTTCTTCCTCAAAAACCCCTCCATGTATAAATATATGACTACTTTGAATTTAGTAACATGTACTAAATAATCAACATATTCAATGGTATAATTAATAATAAACATTTTAATGGTATTTCATGCTTTCTTTTCCAGGAGCTGTGATCGTCTCTACTCCACAAGACGTGGCTTTATTGGATGCAAGAAAAGGAGCTGAAATGTTTCAAAAAGTCCATGTACCTGTAAGCCTCTACATTAAAAACACCAATAGAATGTTTTTTCAAAATGTAAAAAAAAAAAAACAAACCCAAACAAACAAACAAAACAATATGCTGCAACAGGTGAACAAACCATTCAGAAATCACCTGAATTTCATAAATTCTTGTTAAAATAAAAAAAGTTTTAGAACCCATCTTGTATTTGTATCAGGAGTTTGCTTTAACAGAAAGGAAAATTTTGCTATGGCCAACATTGTAACAGTACTTAATTTCTTTTAAATCAGTTTCCTTAATCAGCTGGAGTAAATCAGACTGCTAAACAGAGTATCTTACAAAGTAATGTGTACTTTCCAGTTATCTTTTTTTATCCTTATTCTGTGTCCTCTTCAACGCTTTAACTGTGTTGGAGCTTAAAATCTGAAATACCTTGAAATGTGGAAAAATCAAATACTGATACATTTTAAAGAAGAACTTTACGTTTTTGGGGAGATATGTGCATACCTTATTATGACTTCATCATTCGAAGGGCTCTGTGACTGTCACAAGTAGAAGGCTGTCTATATCACTTAGTTTGTGATAAGGTTATATGTAGCTTATATATTATATATAATATATA
>NW_008613995.1:422-5463 GCF_000691845.1 Merops nubicus | reverse complement strand
AAGTTGTCATCTATGCAATCCAGGAATTTTCAGTAAAAGTGCAGCCAAAATTATATTTGAGATGGTAGACAAAGCTTCATATTTATTTTACTGGAAGTATAAACTAATCTGTCCATACACACAGAAATCTGTATAGCAGGTACATATGTATGCATGAGCATGCATACACTTATTTTCTCTTTATATTTCCCTTCCTTTAGAGTGGACTGGCACTGCAGAAATTTGTTTTATGAAATGTTAAGGCTGGTAGAAATAACCACTACAAACTATTTGCTGTCTCATCTCAATATTTGCAGATTGTCTTTGCCCTATGTTCTTCATAATATCTAATGCAATCTGCTTCTCAATACTTAGCCTTCAAGTCTCACCTCTATACTGATTAAGGTGCCTGTTTTAACATACATTTCAGTTTCTGAAAAATCTGTTCAGATGAAATTTTTCCAGTTTGTATTTTAAGTTTTTCAATGATTATTTGATCAAGTCTTTTGTACTTGTTTTTTTTTCCCCTTTATTTTCTGCAAATCCTACTCTTTGATGGCCATTTTTTGTGGGATGTGCTATGAAGGGTATTTCTAGTCACAAAAAGCAAAGCATGTTTTAATTACAAGGTATTTTCCCCTCTGTAAGTTTTCATCAGCAGATCTGTTAATTTCCTTATGTTTATCTTAAGAGCTCAGAAAGGAACATGTGCTTCTTGTTTGCAGTAACAGAGTAGCAAGAGGATGATCATTTCTACAATGAAAAGGCAAAAATAACAAGCATTCAAAACTGGGACACTGAAAATTCAAATCAGTCACAGAGGGGAAAAGAAGGATTTAGAACTGGATCTATTGATTAGACAAAAGGCAAAGGAACAGGATTCTGCTGCTTAGGAAATGTTGACTCAGTAATCTCTCCTGCTGACAGAATGCTGAGGAGGCTGAGGAAAACCCAGGTGTGCTTTAATTCCCAGCCTCCTCAGGGAAATGCTCTCAATGGGTTTATTAAGCTATGTGGGTAACAGCATTTAATAAACTGTTTTCAAACATTAAAGATGTTTGCTTATCTGAGACTGAAAGAGGGAGAGACAAGTAGTCCCTGCTCTCCTTTGGATGGCTTTGTGGAAGGGAATTTCTGGTGGCAGATGTTGGAACAGGGAACTCTACTGAATTGTGCTACTGCTCGCTAAACCCAGGTTGAGGTGTACGGGCTGTGATTACTGCACTCACACAGTCCTGAAATGTTGTTGCAATAGCTAGGAACAAATTTTATTTCACAGGAGGCACAGGAAGTGGTAACTTGATCACATTTTTAGAATAGACCTTTCCAATAAGGTGCTACATAAGCTTCTTGGTTTTGTTGTGCACTGTTCATGTGATGTGAGCACGGGCCTGCTAGGAGTTGAGATCAGCTGCTGAGGCATCCACTTCTTTCCTATAAACTAACAAACATCTATTTGTTAATAACTTCTAGCTGACACCATCTGGATAGATTTTACACCAGTGCCATAAAGAAGGTTACTTATTCTATAGTGATATTTTCAAATGATGAAAGTTAAAAAAATGTCAGATGTTGTGCAATAAGTAAATAGCAGCATAACACCATTAGTTTATGATAGCAGCACTAGTATGAGGATTCTGTACTTAAGCTGAGTTTGTGTTACATGTGAACTAAATTTACCACTGGGATAAGCTGTGACAGCTGCCCTGAGATCACTGGAGCTTTAGAAGTCGGCAGCAAAAGTGAATCCACTTGTTTTCTTGGGTAACTTTGGTCTTGGGTCACAACATATGCTTTCTAAACCAAATAACATATGACACAGCAAGCATGTTATTTGCTACAGTTTTGCTGGAGTTCCCCTGCATACAACTGGATAACTCAGCTGCATATGGGCACATGAACACCATGGGCAAATCAGGACTAGCTACACTGTGCAGATCTGCATGCCCTAGTATTCACATTAAAAGTTCCCATCACGTCCATCTACCAAAACAGCTGAGAATGGGAGATTCAGTAAAAGAGGGAAGCTTATTTGCACAGCTGAAGTTATTTGCTTTGCTTGGATAAACAACTCTTCTGTTTGTCCCCTGAGTTCTACAGAAAAGTCTTCTACACAGTTTAAAACAGTTTCAGGAGGAGAAACAGATTTTTTTATTATCCCTTCATTTCACTCATTGTATCAGACTGACTTAAGTTGTATTCCTGTATCTGTCACAATTTTTTAATTTATGTTTTGTAACTGCTGTCTCAAATGGATTTCTGTGCATGATAGCTAGTATTTGACATGAATATGATTTGACAGGTTGAAATAAATACTGAAAAGTTTGTAAGCCCAAAATGACCATATGTTATGTTTCACGTATTGGACTTCATACCCAGCCCTCATACACGAGTGTACCATGGAGAAATAATAATTCTGCCACTGCCCTGGTGAAGACAGCTCCAGGGACATGCATAAGGTTCCTTATATGTAACTTTTCTGCAAATTGAAAAATATCTTCTTCACAATTTGGAAGAAATGCTGTAGGAGCTATAGTATAAATAATAATTCACTAGTCCCCTTATAGTCATTTCATTATGACAGAAAAGGTTGCCATGGCATTTAATTAATATACAGATTGGAACTCCACATTCTTTTTGTACTTGCAGTAAATGCAAACTTGTGTAGATTTCTTTAACACTTGATTATTAGTTGAACATCATAAGGAAGACATTCTCAGAAATCCATCACAGCCTCAGGCTACATTCCATGTTTAGTCATACTGGATACTTTTAAACTGAAGATTATTACCTTTTGTGAAGAGAAATACAGCCACTGACAATAAATATTGTTTCCTGCTTTCTAGAAAACACTCTTACTGTGTAGCTTCTTCATGTCTATTTGTGAAAAACTACACAATCATCTGTTGTGTATTATTTTTAATTGTGATATATTACTTTCTCAGATGTATCTCTCTTATTTGACTTCAACTATTTAAAAGTAAAGTGCTTTGTCGAAACTGATAGAATCAAATGGGCATTTTCAGGTGCAGATTAATTCTAGTTAAAGTAGATAATGGTTGCAGTGGATGAAATAATTTTTAGATTATATATTGCTCTATTATCATTAGTTTTATGCTTAATAACTTTAAATGCAGTTGAATTAGTAGGAAGGTGTTCCTCAAAAGTGTTGTGAGTTAACTCTGGCAGACAGCTAACCCCAACACAGCATTTTGCTCACTCTCCGAAGTTGAATAAGGGAAAGAATCAGAAGGGTAAAAGTGAGAAAACACATGGGTTGAGATAGTTTAATAGGCAAAGCAAAAGCTGCACATGCAAACAAAGCAAAACAAGGAATTCATTCACTGCTTCACATCAACAGGCAGGTGTTCAGTCATCTCCAGGAGATCAAGAAAAAAAAGAATAAATCGAAATTTTGTATAAGGTTTGGAAACTTTAGGAAAAGAAACAACATTCATTGAAAATAATCTTTTCCCTTAAATAAGATTTATTAGTGTACTTCATTTAATCTTGGATTAATATACCTATTCACAATGCACTCTACAGATAAATTTGTGACACTGTGATGCAAATGTAGATCCTCCAGTTTGTAATGCATAGCTACATTTCATTTGGTGATAGCTAGTTTTTTGTGTCTCAGGCACTTTGTGATGGGCCTTGGTTCCTAGATCCATGAATAATTCCAATTACTCAGGCTATAGGTGCAGATTTCCCTCGAGTCATAATGTGTTCCAGATAGACAAACCGTGATGGGAAACATTCTCAGATCCTCCTCTAGCTGAGAAGTCCCCACAGTGTCACTACTCTGGTTTATACTTATTTTTCTCTCTCCTCTACTTTGAAGAGAAAACAATATGGATGGAAAACAGTGCTTCCTAGTGCTTGAGATTGTTCATTGTCCCTTATTAATAGTAAAGCAGAAGGGATATTCAGTTGATCAGTTATAGTTTGACTCAGACTTTTGCAAGGAACATGTGGCACAAAATTCTGCATTTTTTCAGCATCGCTTATTTGAATTCTTTGCTCTGTGTTGAGGTGGGACTTTGTTTGGCAGCATAGGTCGCACAAAATAAACTAGAAGAGTTGTTGGAAAGAGCTTTTATTTTGTTTTTTTCTTTTAACTTTCATGATTATATTATTATCAACTTATTGGTCTTTGTTCTAGTTTATTCTCCCAGATAAACTATTGAAACATTTTTCTTTTGGAAAGTACCTTGCTAACAAATGAAAACAAAAATAAACACACTACAGAAGTGATAGCAGACAGAAAAATAAAACCTAGCTTTTCATTACTTAAAATACTGTCATTATAAAATAAATCTAAGATACCTACTCATTAACTTGAGCAGCCGTTTTCACTTAGTTTTACTTTTGTTATAGGGTAAGTCCACTCCAGCTATACATAATGACCATTCTTCCTCTCCTCCTACTGATGTTCCCTGACTCAGACACTGAGCAATGACCTGCTCCTTCCTAGCATCTCTTGCTCTGTGAGTTGAAAGTCCCTTTGTGGTGGTATAATCATGTACAGAAAATTTATCTCACAGAAGCTGTGTCTATCATTTATTAACAAACCATTTCTTTTCATAGTAAGCTCTACAGAAAACAAAACAAAACAAAACAAAACACTATCCCCCACAGAAATAGCTTGCAGAAGCATCCAGCATATTAGTGTTGTTTGTCCACCTCTATTGCCGTGCCATATAACAACATATTTAAGGTCACACAGCTACATTATTAAATACTTGTGAAGCAACTATTAGTGACAAATGTCATAGCTACTTCTTATTTTTTTCTTCTTCTAAAGAAATGATTGTAGCATTTCACTGCTAGCACTATATTATGTTAGTGGGTGACTGAAATAAACAAAAATCCAAAGAATAATGAAATACTCCTGATCTAGCCAATTCCTATAAGATAGAATCATGGGAATTAACATCTACCCCTTTTTTGTGTGTGTTTTTAGACTTATAAATCTAAAATAACAAAAAATCCCATGTTTTGTCTTTTCTTGGCAAAGCTGTTGCCCAAGTTCTGCGACAGTGTCATTAGTGTAGGTGGT
>NW_008613995.1:0-391 GCF_000691845.1 Merops nubicus | reverse complement strand
AGAGTGTCCAAGTTCCTCAGAAGTCTTTTTCCACCTGGAGGAGGAATGTTCTGTAAGAAGATACCACCCTGCAGCTTTGAGTTTTCCAGGGAATGGAAGGTTCTTCTGCAATTCTTCCTGCTATGTCCCAGCATTTAGATGAATGTGATACATTCTGTTTTGCTGCACATCAATATCTCTGATATTCATACAACAATCTTTTTTCTTCAGATAAAGGTACATCCATTCCTTATATATACTTCTATTTCTGTTAAGGGTAAATGCTGTTGGCTATGAGGTAGTTGTTAAGTACAGAAAACATGAGTTCTCACCTTTTAGGCTCCTCCTCCCTCTGATCACTTAACATGACTTAACACTTGTCCTGATTGGGCTGTGCCAGGGCTGGTTTCCC
>NW_008613994.1:17006-30098 GCF_000691845.1 Merops nubicus | reverse complement strand
TCCGCAGCGTGCCGCGGCGACGCGGGCCTGTGTCCGCACAACGGGTCAGCGAGTGACACACAGGGCACAGACAGTTTATTCCTGCCTCCTTCCACCTCAACAGCTGGTTGCCTCATCTAAGAACAAGCAGTATTTCCAAAACAGGGAAAAATCCTAATGCTTTCTTGCCTATAATCACTGATGTAAGTGTGTGGAGTTACTAGGGTTTGCTGTACCTCTGCTGTCAAGAGCATATTATTGACTAATTCCATGTAGGCTTTCATCTCAGCTTTCTGGACTTCATCCAACCCATCACTGAGAGAATGGCCCTAATTGGAAAAAGAAAAATAAAAAAAAGATACACGTGTAAGAAGCATACTGGAATATACAGCAAGTCCTGACCCAAGGACCTCTGAAGTCAGCCAGCTTTGGCTCAGATCCTGATCTCTTACATAGTTTTATAACAAATTACATATGCAATTTTTACATATGGTATCCTTTAGAATGAAAAAGCAATCATGGCAACGTAACACAGCTAATCTACAGAAATGTAGACTATTATCAGTTATAGATGGATGCAGTTTGAGCACAGAGCCTCCTTTGCCAAGAAGAAAACACAAACTTACATCTGTGATACAGCTTTCTCAACTGCTCAGTGAAAAGTTGGCATTTTTTAAAATATAGGGGAGGGCTGGGGCCGGTGGGGAGAAGCAAAGGCAAATTTGAACAGTATGTGATAATGGATTCAGGATTTAAACCAGCCAGTTCTGGGTTTAAGAGCTCTGAGACCCTCAGAAAAACATACTCCGAAACTGGCACTGGTATGCAGCTATCCTGTACAGAATTTACTTACAGAATTGGAGTAAATGACAAAGAAAAACATTTCCACCACAACAAACAACTACTCCCAGATATCTTTCTTTCAAAATAACACTAGATTCCTACACTGTTGTAACAAATTCAGTAACATTCCAGAAGATGCCCAACCAGCACAATGCTAAGCAGGAGTAACAGGCTCTTCACTGGTTGATGAAAACAACGTACTATTACCTTGGCTTTTACAAACTGGACTATGGGCCCAAGTTCAGACACTACTTGATTTCCCACGTGGATAAAGGGTACTTTGCCTGTAAAGTGAGAAATCTATTTTAGTAAGGGCTTTTCATACCTGTGAAACATCATTTACAATTTTCAATGCAATTCAGTATTTCAGGTAGATCTGAACATCACTGTTTTTTTTCAAACGAGCACAGGTAAAGCTCTAGCACACGTAGCTCACCCAGCAAATGTCTGTAATAACAAACGTCTTCTTCCTCCTCCTGGACCTCTTCTACATGCAATACTTGCAATTTTGTATTTCAGTTATTGAGTGAGATCTACCAACTTGTACTTTAATAATGGATTTTGCTTGGCTGGAAAGACTTCATTCAATGTTTCTCTGAAGTACAGCTGGGAAACCCCAGGAAAGCAGACAGAGCCCTTGGCCAGTTTCACGACACAACGCGTTCCCACCCTCCTTTCTAACCCACTGGCAGGGAAAGGGCTGCTGAAAGGATGATGGGAGATGTGGCACTGTGCCCAGGAAAGCAAGCAGGGTAAGAGCAAATGCACACTCAGCAAGGCAGGGTCTTGACTTTCCCTCCTCCAGTCCCTCAGATTTCCAACAACTGGGCCAGCCAGCTCCTGCTGCCTGCCCCAGTCTCCACTCTCTAGTTGTAAACTGGCATTTTTGAGCCCCCATGATCCTGGGGTCAGGAAGAGGTTCTCAGTATAAGACCTACAGCATCACAATCTGGGGGAGGGGAAAGAGGCATGGAGAAAATCTAAAAACAGCCAGTCCTCAGAAGGAGACTGGGAAACAACTGTGTTACTGGTGGAATCTGCGGGGGTGTGATGGGCTCCCGAGTCTGTAAACGTCACAGTCTCTGCCTGGTAAATTTTCTTACACATGGAACTGAGCCAAAGCTTCAAGGCAGACAGAGATGTAAGAGGAAACCCTGTTACACGAAGCAAGCCATGAAGCATGACAGAAGTTGCCTCGTGCCCCTTTCCCAGCTCTTAACATGAAGCTGAGGGCTCCTGCTCTAAACCACCCAAATCAGGTTGCTTGTCCTGCAAATCTCCACCCAAGCACAATTGACAACATCAGTCTCATATCCAAGATACGTCTGTTAGGATTATTTACGCGATTGAAATAATCCACAAAATGCAGACAAATGCTGGATGTTTTTCATTACTGCAGCCATCCTCGAGCCCACAGGCGCTAAATGAGCCTGCCCAGTGCAGTGGGACACAGCACCCTTTTCTCTTCTCACCTCTCACTGTGCACAAACTCTGCTCTCGACAGACAGCCCAAAGAGCAAGATCAGTATCTGCCTGGCTCCAAATAAGTGGTTCAGCAATACATTCACTCTTTTCACTGGAACACAGGAAAACTACTGTTCGGCCTGGCTCCAACACAGTTCATGTTAACAGTGGATTCAGTCGTGGTTTTTATCACGACACTCGCTTCTCACTGGTTCCATCAGCCTAAGGGTGACAAATGAAATGCATCACGCCAACAAAGGCTTCATCTGCATCCACAGGCTGCATGTTGCAGAAGGAAATGCAAGACTCTCCGTGCTGCAGAATTCAGTGGTTTCAGTCAGGCTGTACTTCATACACCAAGACAATCCTTCAGTATCATACTTTTGAATCCCTCAGAATGGGTTTCATCACTTGCGACGACTATGAGATAAACAACCTTCGCCTCAAAATGATGAAATGCAGATCTTTGTCTGCTGCTGTGTGACAGAGGGTAGTGGGGAGAGAGCAGGGAGCAAATGAAAACCTTGTTGGAATTATCATTAAAGAACCAATGCAAAGAAAAGATATAGGGCAAGTGAATAAAAATAAGGACTCCAGGAGTAAGGGCAAAAAATGTCTACCTATGTTCAAAATTTAAGCAGTATCATTTTCCCTCTTGTGCTTCTTGTTTTCAGCAGAAGGAGGTGTTCAGGTCCAAATTTCAACATCAGATGGCAGCAAGGGTAGACATGAGGTGTGAGTGGCAGAGAAGCAAGAGCATGCAACTGCCACCAGTCCTACCGCACAGGCAAGACACTCCTCTGTGCACAGATTCAGCACCCCAAAGCTACCTTAATTTACTAACAAATAATTTATATATTTCCATATTTTGCTGTTATTTTCACTTCTGCCTGTTGGTTTAAAAGTACCATAATTCCACCGCTTTGACCAAAATATCTGTAGCAGCAGCAGAATCCATACAGCTGGCAGACATACAGTGACAGGCAGCCCTCACCCAGAGCCAGGTAATCAGTACGTACACACCTCCTCACACAACAAAAATCTGGGACAGAGTGTGAGGACTGGCAGAATTCTGTGCCCTGCATTCAGCAATTCTCTCTATTTTTAGGTATCCTTCTGAAGCCAGCCTCTGGCAGTTTTTAGGCAACCAGTCATCTCCAGCAAAAGGCAGGCTCTGTACCTTTCTAATAATTTACTGTTGGTGAGTTTGGATTTTTTTTTTTTTTCAGGACAGTCTCATGGATTAGAGGAAGGTTTAAAATCGCCTGTCACCCATAACAGTGACAATGCACTCTTCATTCTCCTGTATCAACACACTGGCAATCATCTCCCAGACAGGGTAACAAAAGATCATCTTTCCCCAGTGTTGTCTCACCCCAACAATGGGAAAATATAACAGCATTCACTGGAGTACTGTCTGGATGGAGAATAAAGCCACTTTCAGAAACCTATGTCTTTCTGCTTCAGGACACAACCACTGTGAGGCATTTGAGGGAAGGCTTCCACCAGGCATCTGAACTGTCTGAACGCTTTAAATAGGTACTGCATTCATGGGCATGGCTATTGTTTGCAGAGGAAAAACTGCACTGGAGAGGAAGGGGGAAGGCAACCCACACACGGCAGCACTGACCGACTGTTATCAGCAAGACAAGGTGTAGTTGCCATGGTATCAAAACAGAGGTATAATGTTGTAATCTAAATGAAGGCCACACTTACCAGATGGGGACATGTACTCAGCATTTGCCCTGCAAACCACCTGGATTGGCAGATTGCACATTTGCAGAAAGGCCTGGAAGCAAAGAGTGGCATTTAAAAAGCATTAATACACCAGCAACAAATACATGTGGTTTTCTCAGTACATTTGACTATGTTTTAGCTAGTTCCTAGCAGACGCTTACACAGTATAGCTCCTCACACACTGCTTTTAGGAAGAGAGAAGAGTAGGTAAAATAAAAATGAAGTTTTTATAACTTCCTTAGACAACACTTATCACCCAGTCATTGACTGGAATTCTTCTAATGAAGTTTCATCTATTTTTACTCTTTTTTTCAAGATGAGCAAAGAAGCAGTATCTGACAGACACAATTAGTGCTGTGGCTGTACAAAATTGACATTTTGCTCCTCCTGAAAATCATAGTACATACTTCTTCCAGCCAACGCTGGCTAACCAAGTGGATGTTGTGTAATATCACAAACACATACAGCACCTTCCCACTTTATAGTTAAAATAGCTGCCAGAAGCTTTACTCCATGATACTGTCAGAGCACAAGTCTGCTCTGGTAGCAAGCGTTTACTATCTGTAATTTATGTGAATCATGGAGAGCGTAAGTGATCGATTTACTGTTTTTGTCTGTAACCTTAGATTCAAAGCTCTCCCAAGAGGACACAGATTTTTGTCAGCACTTGCCATCACCACAAAATCCTCAGTGGGTTTCTGTTAAGATACCAAAATATCAGAAAAGTACTTGCAATTTGGATAGAACACAGCAAATAAGGAACCTCTTAATCTCTAGATATCTCACAACTCAGCTAAGACCTATCATTCATTTTGTCTTTGCAATTGTACAGGTCACAGCTGCAGGTTCCAAAATTATACCTATTTATCCACAATGGCATGAGGTGAAAAAAGTCTACACACCACCATGGCTACCACCATGAAGAAAAATGCTGCTGTAACACAGCAATTGCCACACTAGCCTCCTCCTAGCTCTTCAGCTTACAGGATCTGGCAGTAGACTGCACTGTCACAGCTTTAAATGCTCAGACTCTAATCACAGATGTCAAAGTAACCTAAATCTTAGAGTTTGCTCACCTCTGCACTAAATGAGACTATAAAGCATGAACTAACACATCAGCCCTGTTCCTAACCTCATGCCTTCTGTAGTATCCATCAAACAACCAAAAATAACCCAACCCACCCCTCTTCTCTCTGCTCCACTCTTCAAGTCCTTTATTCCCAAACCCTCACTCAATCCAGAAAAAAAAAAGCCAAGCTTTGGTCCTTTCCCAATCACATCCAAGAACTGCACAAACCATTGTAAGACTTGGCTCTTGCAGGTTTAGATGACCTGGCTCAAATCTAAATCCTAATTTAAAGCAACAAACTATGGTCACAAGCTGCTACACATGGCATTGATTACAGCTGACAAGAGCCTACCTCTGAATTGTGGAGGCTCTGCAAAATCCATGGCTTTCTACATCCTTTGATTTCCTCACCACAACTGACTTAAAGCACTGCTTGCAAGCCTACTACTATATACACATACACATGCAGAGAGAGGGAGAGACAGATAGATAAAGAGAGATAAAGACACTAGTCATGGTTAACATAAGTCAAATACTGCAGGTCCTGCACTCTTTAGCAATAATCTGGTCTCTAGAGTGTTTCATCCCAGCTAGAACCTCTATTACTACTTAAGTGTGCAATTATCACCCAAACAAAATACAAGGTACTGGCCACGTTGGACACCACCCCACTTGCTCAGTCTGTGCACCCATCAGAATTCATCAAAAAGTGATGTTCTTCCTGTCTTAGCATTCCAAATTCCATGCAAACAGTAAGAATATCCAAAGGACTAATCCTTAAATAGGAATTTAAGGCATTAGTCTGTCTTAGTCCTAGATAAGAGATCTAGATTCTCCTGCTGCCTCTGCAGGAGCTAGCGGTGTCCACGCTGCTCCAGGTACTCTTGCATTCATCATGCCTTCTGCCCAAACTGGGGCTTCACGTGGAACTTCTTTGGAAATAGTTAAGACACAAGAACATAGAGATTTTTGTTTAGATTAAACATGTTCCCATGCCACTGCCCAACACAATCTAACCCACTGAAAAAATATGCTGTAACTCAAGTGGTACACAGACCTTGTTATTCTGAAAGCTCCATCTACCGTTAGCTAACAACTTCATCTCAAGAGTACCGTGCTGCAATGGGACTGATGACAGCTAACAACAGCTCCAAAGAATTTCATCTTTGGGTAGAAGTGATCTTCTACTACACTACTTAATCATTAGCTGTTGAATTTCATCGCAAAAACATGTGAAGATTCATTTGGTTTAGTCTTACTAAATGAATTTCTTTTGCATATAAGACACTAAATTGACTCTGCAATTTTCCATTAAGCTAGAGAGAATTTTCTAACTGCCATGTGCTATTCTCACTGCAAGTTCAGAAGAAAAAGATGAACTGGAGTTAGGGCAACACATAATTGAAAACCTTGTAAGTGCAGAGAAAAACACATTTAAGCAAAAGGAGGTGAATCAGAGAACTCTTTTACATTTCCCAATCAGCATGGCAAAAATTAAACACTCTGGCACAGAGCAGTTAGGTTACATGAGTTGCTTCAGCAAATTATTGCCTACTGTACATCACATTGTACATTGGCTCCTACATAGTACAAGGTTTCTACCAAAGATTTCCATCAAAGTCACAGTTTGTGACTTTGGAGAACACCTCAGCATAGAGGCTGAACTACAAATAAAATATTTTCAATGTAAAGAGTTCAGCCAAGTTTCCATCAAAAATCTGAATCTGACCTTTTTCTCTCTCTCTCCTTCCCTTCAGTAAACATCCACAGACCAAGGAATATTGACCTTTATTACATTTGGCAGGGAAATTCTACCTCAGCCTCCGGCCCAGTGCAAAGGGGACTGACAATGTGCTGCCAATCTGGCATCTTGGAGATGCAAACACGCTGCGTCCATGCACCCTTGTGCTTTGCAAAGGAGAGATGAGGCTGAACTAGAATTGAGCTGTCATGTGAACAAATATTAACTAAATAAGAATGTTTGTTACTCTGCATAATAAAGCGCAGATTCCAGTGAGCTTAGAAATGTCAGTCTGCCCTCTGAGAGCTTAAAAAAATTTTTACTAAAAGTTTTAAGAAGATCCTGAAGTAAATACCAAACAAAAGGCCTGAGATAACTTCCTTGGAATATTCACCTTCAGTTCTAATGAATTTTTCATAGATAGGAGGACAAGACCGAGCTCAAGAAACTGAAAAGTAATTCAGGATTAAAAGTCGGGAAATCCATCCGGTTCTGCATTCACCCCACCAGTCTTCCTGTGAGGTTCAGAAACACTGACCACTGGAGCTGCCTCTCCAGCAGCCTTACGAAGCCTGTTCCAGCATCCATGTGCCAACACCTATTCCACTTCATTCATTGCCTATATTTAGGATCAGCTTTAAGATAAGTGCTGACATAGTAATGAAACACAAAACCAAGAAAAAACAGGGCAGTGAAAGAGCTGAAGCCAAAATAATGTCATGCCATACAATAAACTTAAAAGAAGATATAAAAAATTTAAAACTACTGTTACATCTTTACAAAGATAGAAGCCCAGGGAATTAAAAGATCAGTATGTTGAGCAGTGACTTGTATCCAAAGCATGACCTATTCAATATTAAGTGCTCCTATTTTTCGTCAGGAAAATTAAGGAAAGCTCCACAATATGAGAGAAGTTTAATCCTTATTTGATCTACACTGCTGAACTAATCATTATCTAGAGATGTAGGGCAGTACCCATTTCTTGATTTAGCTTAACTAATGGTCGACTGGATAGCTTTCAAGTTGACTAAAAAATACATGTCAAATGACAAAAGAAGACAATTCTATCCCATACTATGAGGGCTTGGCCTAACAAATAAGCCTTACAATTTGCATTGCTATGACAGTATTTACATTCTTTCATTGATGTAAGTGACAGGCTTTGGATATTATCAGTATTAACAATACAGGTGGTTTTGCCTTCTCCGGCACAATGAATATATTTCATATTTATGGAAATTATTGTTTCTTTTAGAAAAAGAGATGGACAAGGATCGTAACCAATGCATTCTTATAAATATCCACTGCCAGAAATTTTTTCTTCCTGATGCACTGAACTAGAGCAATTAGAGTTTAGACAATATCTGATGTTAGACAGAAAGTGGCATGAACTATTACCAAAATAGCTGAAATTGGCACAGATCAGAGAAATCCTGCAGAAAGAATGCTGGACAAAGCAGCAATTTTTGCGAGTCTTTGTCTCATTTAACACTTTAGCCCAGTGATCAAGGGAGGATTCGTTCCCTTTTTGAGCGCTCATGTAGAACGTTGAGAACCAGGACATTTGGTGCGCAGATGGTACCAGACCACCGCGGCTTCCAACTCTGATAAAAGATGCAGTGGAACACTGATTAATCCTGCTCAGAGCATCTCATTTCCCTGTGGGTACCTCATATGTAGCATTTGAGCAGGCAAGTAAAGCCTTACATCTCTTGTGAGAGAAACCATCAGCAAATGGGAGTGAACTCAACTCCTCTGAGTGCTTTTGGAGTGAAGGGTGAGAGATCGAAGGCTGAAACCACCAGTGCAATTCTGCTGAGATTTATGAAGACATCAACACCCCTTCAAAGACATGGCATCAAAAGCTGAGCAATCTGAAAGATCAAGGGCCTACACTTATTCTAGTACATCAGAGATTATTGTTAACATCATAAATTTGGCTGATCAACTTAAAAAGGGATTGAAAGGGGCCAACCGAATTCCAAGTGCCATACAAGCTAGTTAATCAAGCCCTTGTGAAAATTCACCTGAAAATGGTAAGCAAGACAGTAACTGCAAAACTAGAAATAAGACACTTAACTGAGTGCAGCCTGTCACACCTTGCAAAGATGCCTGTAATTTCAAAGACCAGCTTTAAATTTCCCACTCTTTTCTCTTCTGGAAAAAAAATACATTCTAGCACAGAAAGAACAGGGTGACTATGGTAGGCCACAACCTGCATCTCCTCCAGCACCTAGGATTTTCATGAATAAAAAAATACTATGGCAGTTGCAGTTCTTCAGAATAGGGGAAAAAAAATTAGCTCTCATGTCTGTAGTAAAACTGGTACACATTACTTCAACTGAAGTTTTCCAGTCCAAAGTAATTGTGAAGATGTTCACTGAAAATATTTTTTGATACTTCGAAAACAACTCTTCCAAACAAACTCTAAGCAGGGAAAGGAGAACTGGATTTGTGCTAGAAAGGATAAGCTTTTTTTTTATGCTTAATGCTTATGCGAAGAGTAAACTACTTGGATCGATTAATAAAGAGCAGGGGTTAACATTCTTCAGGGAGTAACATTCTTATATCCCCTTGCCCATGTTACAGAAGATCAACAGACAACTGCACAATAGACTTTACACAAATAAAGAGACATTCATTAATAAACTTCATTCAAGCACAAATATCCAGAATTTACTACAACTGAAGCGGAGTTCAAGGGCCCTGGTTCAAGATCCGCCTGCAACCTCCACCCTATCATGTCCCCCCGTGCCCCTTTATGGTTGGACTCGATGATCCTGAGGGTCTTTTCCAACCTAAATGATTCTATGACATCAAACCAAAATGCTCAGGATTTGAAAAGGAATGAGTAATTTCATGGCTCATACTAGTTAGTGCAGCATTAAACAAGGGTAATGAAATCTTAGACTGGGAAGGACCGTGTGCATTCTTCCCCTGGCATTAGCAGGAGTGCCTCCTTTATCCATATGTCCTATGGGTTACTTGCATTTCTGTCATCTTAAAAAAAGGGGTCCAGTTTCTCATGGAGTATTGGCATTTGTCAGTGGCTGAAGCAGACGCCTACAAAACTGTCCAGTTTCCTAACTTACATTCAATATAATGTCTGCTACAAATATTTTTCTCCAAGTTATTTCTGGAACAAAGTCTGTCCTTTCTTTGGATGAGGTTAATGTGCGAAACAGATAAAGGTATTAAAAAATAAAGACTCTGCTTAATAGAGTCTGTCAGGTTCTCTCCCACGCATGCTCTCTGCCTCTCTTCCCCGCAGGCTAACAGTCTCCCCTCTCATACTTTTGCAGTCTCTCTACCTGCAGTATCACCTACTCTTCCAGCACCAGGGAAGGGAAAAATGTGAAGAATATATTTTTAGCAGTGCTACATCTCCTCTTCTAGTCTGAAAGCAAAATGGACTTTGTGCAACAAGTGCACTGTTGCTACTGCCTCTGTGCACCTTGTTTTTAATGGCAGACCTTGCTATCGACAGAGAGGTGGAGAGTTGATACAAGTTCATGAGGAGAATCAGAGGGCAGGGAGGAAAAAAGGTGTCACGGATGAGTTATACCCATCCTTCACTGCCCTCCCAGTGTTTACTGTTACAGACTAAGGAAGAAAGAATGTGGGAACAAGCTGAAGAAAAAGCATGCCCAGAGAGCAGCACGAGCCACTCTGCTTTCAAAGGCAGCACGGAAAAAGCCAGTTCCTATTTTTGCTGTGAGAGAACAAAGTATCAGCAGCTATGTGAAAAGGGCTGACAGGAAGCTTTGAGACGACACTCGCTACAAAACTAATCAACAATCTTATGCCTATCATTCATTTCAATCATGGCAGGTGACACATCCTGCCACAATTACGGAGCACACCTACAACAACAGCATTCTTAAAGGACACAATCAACATAGGGTTTATTTTGTTTTCTTAGAGCTTGCCCAATTTCAAATTCAAAACATAGGTAATACACTGGATTTCAATTGTCTGAGAAAAAAATAATTGCAGCAATCACCTTTGCACTGCTTTAGCACAGTTCAAAACCCCAGAGCCCTGAAACCACGGCCAGCCACGGGACAACTCACCCCACCCTCCCCTCCCTCCTCTTCTCATGCGACTGACGTTTCCATCTCCGCTGCTGCTGCTGCCCTCAAAAAAATGCAAGAAAGGGATGCCACTGTGCCTTCCTACGATGACAAAGATGGACAATTACTGTTCATGAAATACAGTGAGAACGAATAGGAACACAGAGGGAAGAGGTTTGTATTTATTCCTACAGTTAATTGTTTTGGGTGCCATTTTGACTCTTGCTCTCCTTTCTTCTTTGCCCTCCTCAGCTAAGCAAGGGCTCTTTGGAGACCATCAGCTGGAAACATAACACACATCAGGCAGAGGGTCACCATGTCAGAGCTCCACCACAGGTCTCTCCTCTTCCCCTCCAGTCTCCTCTCAGAACAATGCATGTGAGCAAACACAGATACTCATTAAAAATGAGTTACAACTTGATGTAAATCATATCCAGATTGCAGTTTCTAAGTTCAGAGGCAAGAATGAAATTACTTATGCCAAGACCCAAATAGTTCACAACTTACATCCCCACATGAGGAACACTATTTTCAGATGGCACACTCCAGGCTTCATTTGAAGAAGATATATTCATGATTAGTTTTTAATAAAGAATGAGCCATTCCAAGCCATCTCTTATTCAGCAGCACTTCTAAAAGCACTCACACAATACTGTTGTGAAGAAAGAGTGAAAGGCGTTTTCTGGTTTCATTTTTACATTATTTCACGAGCGTACAAAGGACAACATGTGATGACAACTAAAGAGTTATTCTCTACTTTATTGCAGGAACACATTTTAAAATTAAAAAACATGAACAAACCTACAGAATAATTCAGTTTTCATATCAGACTGCTGCAGACCCTGTAACTGAAATAGTGTGTCTAAGATTATAAATGAAAACTGTTCAGTATCATTCTTTGAGTGACAGATTAAATTCCTAATCCAGTTATGGTAATGGCCACATTTGTAGTTTAACATAAATTAAGAGCTTAATTATATTTGTGACTATTTTAAACAAAATTACAAATTCCTTTGTACCTGTGAGCGTAATTTATAGCGAAGCCACGTTCATTCTCCAAAACAATCTATTTTACACTGCAGCACAACACTGCTCTAATGGTATAATGTAATTCTTGTTGTAGAATACAGGAGGAGTAGATTCACTGGTAGCACAGAGGTTTTGAAGATAAATGAAGATGCTATTCATTCAGGGGTAATTTCATCTTAGAACTATATGAAAGATGTTTCACTCAGAAACAGTACCTGTATGGCTTGGGATTTAAGCATGTTTTTAGCTACAACGCAATGCTGCTAGATTGATTGTGTTGATACTGCATTTCTCACCATGAAGAATTCCAGCTTTTATTCTCTTTTAAAAAAAGAGATTGTCAGGTTTTCATTTCAGTGTGAAGCCTTTGTTCAAACCTCAGCAACAAGTTCAAATTTCTGCTAGTGTTTTATCTAGAGAAAACCCAAACCACAATTCATATAAACACACACAAAAAAAATTACAAATCTGTCGAGGGTAATTAATCATGTGTGATTTACACATTTATTTGATTACTTGTTGAAGTAAATAAGCAGTTGGTCTGCATAACACAATTTTAAATTGCCCAAACATCCTTCTGTCATTCAGTACTAAGAACAGACAATTTTAAATGCACTTTCCTGGAATATATTAAGACCATTTACAAGGACATCAATTGCACAAGCAATTAATACATATCTAAACGTAATAAGCTGCAGGCTCTATAACCTCAGGATAGCTATGAGAATTTCCACAATCTTGAACATTTTAGCCAGCCTCTTAAGCAAGGCTCTGAAACTACCTACAGAAAAATTTCAGAAGAACCTGTAATAACAGAGGCAGTCTCAACATCCACATTCCTCCTCCCAACAAGTTGGAACAGTGGCTGCCATTGAGGCAGGAGGCCTGACACAGCACGGCTGCATTAACCTCCTCCCTCCTCCTCAGCCACACTACTTCCACCCAGACACTGAACAGAAAGGCCTCACCTCCACCAGGCATCAACAGGGAGACAAGGCCTGGGCAGGATCTCTGCTTCAGACTGACATATACTCTCCTGTGGTAATTCATTTTTTACAAACTTCATTTTTCCCTCCTTGAAGTTGTGGAGCTATTCTGTTATTGAAATGTAGTTGTGTATTCACTTCTGGGTTTTGGTGGCTTTTTTAGCTATGGTA